>NW_027011205.1:0-25556 GCF_036934945.1 Oncorhynchus masou masou | reverse complement strand
AAATGGATCACTCTGCTGACCAAGGGTTTTATTAATGGAAACACTGGGTATTAGTTGAAATATACAGGATGTGGCGTAATACAGTAGATTCAGTCTTTTATCAATGTAACAGAATAAAGGACTGTTTATGTGAAAGACCTGGGCTGGGTGGAATGACAAAGACCTGGGCTGGGTGGAATGACAAAGACCTGGGCTGGGTGGAATGACAAAGACCTGGGCTGGGTGGAATGACAAAGACCTGGGCTGGGTGGAATGACAAAGACCTGGGCTGGGTGGAATGACAAAGACCTGGGCTGGGTGGAATGACAAAGACCTGGGCTGGGTGGAATGACAAAGACCTGGGCTGGGTGGAATGACAAAGACCTGGGCTGGGTGGAATGACAAAGACCTGGGCTGGGTGGAATGACAAAGACCTGGGCTGGGTGGAATGACAAAGACCTGGGCTGGGTGGAATGACAAAGACCTGGGCTGGGTGGAATGACAAAGACCTGGGCTGGGTGGAATGACAAAGACCTGGGCTGGGTGGAATGACAAAGACCTGGGCTGGGTGGAATGACAAAGACCTGGGCTGGGTGGAATGACAAAGACCTGGGCTGGGTGGAATGACAAAGACCTGGGCTGGGTGGAATGACAAAGACCTGGGCTGGGTGGAATGACAAAGACCTGGGCTGGGTGGAATGACAAAGACCTGGGCTGGGTGGAATGACAAAGACCTGGGCTGGGTGGAATGACAAAGACCTGGGCTGGGTGGAATGACAAAGACCTGGGCTGGGTGGAATGACAAAGACCTGGGCTGGGTGGAATGACAAAGACCTGGGCTGGGTGGAATGACAAAGACCTGGGCTGGGTGGAATGACAAAGACCTGGGCTGGGTGGAATGACAAAGACCTGGGCTGGGTGGAATGACAAAGACCTGGGCTGGGTGGAATGACAAAGACCTGGGCTGGGTGGAATGACAAAGACCTGGGCTGGGTGGAATGACAAAGACCTGGGCTGGGGTGGAATGACAAAGACCTGGCTGGGGTGGAAATGACAAAGACCTGGGCTGGGTGGAATGACAAAGACCTGGGGCTGGGTGGAATGACAAAGACCTGGGGCTGGGTGGAATGAATAAAGACTCAGCTGGGGTGGAATGACAAAGACTCTGGGCTGGGGTGGAACACAAAGACCTGGGCTGGGTGGAAGGACAGCACCTGGGCTGGGTGAATGCCAAAGACCTGGCTGGGGTAATTAGACAAAGACCTGGGCTGGGGTGGAATGAAAGACCTGGGCTGCGGAATGAGCAAAGACCTGGGCTGGGTAATGACAAAGGCCTGGGCTGGGTGGAATGACAAAGGCCTGGGCTGGGTGGAATGACAAAGACCTGGCTGAAGGGAAGGACAAAGACCTGGGCTGGGTGGGGAAGGACAAAGACCTGGGCTGGGTGGAATGACAAAGACTGGGCTGGGTGAATGACAAAGACCTGGGCTGGGTGGAATGACAAAAAGAGACCTGGGCTGGGTGGGAATGCCAAAGACTCCTGGGCTGGGTGGAATGACAAAGACCTGGGCTGGGGTGGAATGACAAAGACCTGGGCTGGGTGGAATGACAAAGACCTGGGCTGGGTGGAATGACAAAGACCTGGGCTGGGTGGAATGACAAAGACCTGGGCTGGGTGGAATGACAAAGACCTGGGCTGGGTGGTGTTTACCGTGAGTGGCATGACAAAGGCCTGGGTGGATAGTCCCCCCCTGTGGATAGTCCCAGTACCCCAGGGGTCCTAGTAGTCCTGAAGTCTCCCCTGTGGATTGTCCCAGTACCCCAGGGGTCCCAGTAGTCCTGAAGCCCCCCCCCCCCTGTGGATAGTCCCAGTACCCCAGGGGTCCTAGTAGTCCTGAAGTCTCCCCTGTGGATTGTCCCAGTACCCCAGGGGTCCAGTAGTCCTCCTGAAGCCCCCCCCCCCCTGTGGATAGTCCCAGTACTCCAGGGTCCTACTAGTCCTGGTGTCTCCCTGTGGATTGTCCCAGTACTCCAGGGGTCCTAGTAGTCCTGGAGTCCTGTGGAAGTCCCAGTACCCCAGGGGTCCTGTAGTCCCCCCCGTGATAGTCCCTGAAGTCAGTGGATAGTCCCAGTACCCCAGGTCCTAGTAGTCCTGAAGTCCCCCCCTGTGTGGATAGTCCCAGTACCCCAGGGTCCTAGTAGTCCTGAAGTCCCCCCTGTGGATAGTCCCAGTACTCCAGGGGTCCTACTAGTCCTGTGGATAGTCCTGGGGTCTCTAAGTCCTGAAGTCCCCCCCTGTGGGATAGTCCAGTACCCCAGGGGTCCTAGTAGTCCTGAAGTCCCCCCTGTGGATAGTCCCAGTACCCCAGGGGTCCTAGTAGTCCTGAAGTCCCCCTCTGTGGATAGTCCCAGTACCCCAGGGGTCCTAGTAGTCCTGAAGCCCCCCCCCCTGTGGATAGTCCCAGTACCCAGGGGTCCAGTAGTCCTGAAGTCCCCCCCTGTGGATAGTCCCAGTACCCCAGGGGTCCCAGTAGTCCTGAAGTCCCCCCCTGTGGATGGTCCCAGTATAGGGGTCCCAGTCCTGAAGTCCCCAGTAGGTCCCAGTACCTTAGGGGTCCTAGTCCTGAAGTCCCCCCCTGGTGGATAGTCCCAGTACCCCAGGGGTCCTAGTAGTCCTGAAGTCCCCCCTGTGGATAGTCCCAGTACCCCAGGGTCCTAGTAGTCCTGAAGTCCCCCCCTGTAGGATAGTCCCAGTACCCCAGGGGTCCTAGTAGTCCTGAAGCCCCCCTGTGGATAGTCCCAGTACCCCAGGGGTCCTAGCCCCCTGTAGTCCTGAAGTCCCCCTGTGGATCCCAGTAAGGGGTCCCCCCGTGGATAGTCCCAGTACCCTGGAAAGTCCCAGTACCCCAGGGGTCCTAGTAGTCCTGAAGTCCCCCCCTGTGGATAGTCCCAGTACCCCAGGGGTCCTAGTAGTCCTGAAGTCCCCCCGTGGAAAGTCCCAGTACCCCAGGGGTCCTAGTAGTCCTGAAGTCCCCTGTGGATGGTCCCAGTACCCAGGGGTCCTAGTAGTCCTGAAGTCCCCCCCCCCCGTAGAAGTCCCAGTACCCCCAGTCCTAGTAGTCCTGATAGTCCCAGTATAGTCCCCCAGGGTCCTAGTAGTCCTGAAGTCACCCCCTGTGGATAGTCCCAGTGCCCCAGGGGGTCCTAGTAGTCCTGAAGTCACCCCCCTGTGGATAGTCCCAGTACCCCAGGGGTCCTAGTAGTCCTGAAGTCACCCCCCCCTGTGGATATCCCAGATAGTCCCAGTAAGTCCCCCAGGGATAGTCCTACTCCAGGGGTCCTGAAGTCACCCCACCCTGTGGATGGTCCCAGTACTCCAGGGGTCCTAGTTGTCCTGAAGTCCCCCCCCCTGTGGATAGTCCCAGTACCCCAGGGGTCCTAGTAGTCCTGAAGTCACCCCCCCAGGGGTCCTAGTATCCTGGATAGTCCCAGTACCCCAGGGGTCCTAGTTGTCCTGAAGTCCCCCCCCCTGTGGATAGTCCCAGTACTCCAGGGGTCCTAATAGTCTTGGTTGGGAACCACCGTCCTAAACCAATAGCTTTTTTTATAAATGAACTGTGTGGGCATGCTCGTTAAGTGTGTGTGTGGCCTACCCATTTTCAGTTTGTCTACCGCCAATAAACAGAGAAGAAAGTGGTCTAATTTAAAATATCGATTTCCCTCATTGGCGCTGCCCATGATGTCACAGAAGCCATCGATGGCAAAGCTAGGAAGTCTCTTTCCCAACTCTCTAAGTCCCCCCGGTGAGGTCCTGGCGCCTGTGACAGCAATGTTGTCTAGGCCAGCGCAGTGCTGTGAAGAAGGGCACACACAAGGTCAACTGTCCTGCGTTTGAATGGTGACCTCTCCCCGTGATGTGTTGTGACTGATTAAACAGACGTTAAGCGACGGGGAAGGGCCATCACTGTCAGGTTCAGCGTGAGCTTCACTTCCCCTCTGCTTGGTTCCATATAAATAGCTTCTATGCACAGTTTCCTTCAGTCATTATTTCTGTGAATTGTTCAGAATTCTGTGACGTAAAGACAGCGTGCCTTTTGATTGTGGACTATGTTGAGCCAGAGAGGGTTTCTAGGAAACTGCTAAGGTCTTACTGTCCAAAGCACCATGTTATCTAGAGAGAGGGACTTTATTGTTAATATATTGTGGTGGAGTAACATTGATGACGACAACAGTGAACATCGTGAGGAGAGTAAGGAAGTGCACGTACCTTTTGGATTCCAGCTGCTCCTTCAATTTACTGTACATTTCTAGGACTGCAAAAAGGAACAATAAGAGGGGAGAGTTAGATTTTAGAACAGAAAGAAGAGGTAGCTTTTAGAACAGAAAGACGAGAGGTAGCTTTTAAAACAGAAAGAAGAGAGGTAGCTTTTAGAACAGAAAGAAGAGGTAGCTTTTAGAACAGAAAGAAGAGGTAGCTTTTAGAACAGAAAGAAGGTGTAGCTTTAAGAACAGAAAGAAGAGAGGTAGCTTTTAGTACAGAAAGAACAGAGGGGAGAGGTAGCGTTTAGAACAGAAAGAAGAGGTAGCTTTTAGAACAGAAAGAAGAGGTAGCTTTTAGAACAGAAAGAAGAGAGGTAGCTTTTAGAACAGAAAGAAGAGGTAGCTTTTAGAACAGAAAGAAGAGGTAGCTTTTAGAACAGAAAGAAGAGGTAGCTTTTAGAACAGAAAGAAGGTGTAGCTTTAAGAACAGAAAGAAGAGAGGTAGCTTTTAGTACAGAAAGAACAGAGGGGAGAGGTAGCGTTTAGAACAGAAAGAAGAGGTAGCTTTTAGAACAGAAAGAAGGTGTAGCTTTAAGAACAGAAACAAGAGAGGTAGCTTTAAGAACAGAAAGAAGGGATAGCTTGAAGAACAGAAAGAAGGGGTAGCTTGAAGAACAGAAAGAAGGGGTAGCTTTAAGAACAGAAAGAAGGGGTAGCTTTAAGAACAAAAAGAAGGGGTAGCTTTAAGAACAGAAAGAAGAGGTAGCTTTTACAACAGCAAGAAGAGGTAGCTTTTAGAACAGAAAGAAGAGGCAGCTTTAAGAACAGAAAGAAGAGGCAGCTTTAAGAACAGAAAGAAGGGGTAGCTTGAAGAACAGAAAGAAGGGGTAGCTTTAAGAACAGCAAGAAGGTGTAGAGAGAGGAGAGGTAGCTTTCAGAACACACAGTGTTTATAGATGTTATATTATCTCTCACCAGGTATACACAGCTGTAGTCTCTCCACAGTGTTTATAGATGTTATATTATCTCTCATCAGGTATACACAGCTGTAGTCTCTCTCCACAGTGTTTATAGATGTTATATTATCTCTCACCAGGTATACACAGCTGTAGTCTCTCCACAGTGTTTATAGATGTTATATTATCTCTCACCAGGTATACACAGCTGTAGTCTGTCCACAGTGTTTATAGATGTTATATTATCTCTCACCAGGTATACACAGCTGTAGTCTCTCCACAGTGTTTATAGATGTTATATTATCTCTCACCAGGTATACACAGCTGTAGTCTCTCCACAGTGTTTATAGATGTTATATTATCTCTCACCAGGTATACACAGCTGTAGTCTCTCCACAGTGTTTATAGATGTTATATTATCTCTCACCAGGTATACACAGCTGTAGTCTCTCCACAGTGTTTATAGATGTTATATTATCTCTCACCAGGTATACACAGCTGTAGTCTCTCCACAGTGTTTATAGATGTTATATTATCTCTCACCAGGTATACACAGCTGTAGTCTCTCCACAGTGTTTATAGATGTTATATTATCTCTCACCAGGTATACACAGCTGTAGTCTCTCCACAGTGTTTATAGATGTTATATTATCTCTCACCAGGTAAACACAGCTGTAGTCTCTCTCCACAGTGTTTATAGATGTTATATTATCTCTCACCAGGTATACACAGCTGTAGTCTCTCTCCACAGTGTTTATAGATGTTATATTATCTCTCACCAGGTATACACAGCTGTAGTCTCTCCACAGTGTTTATAGATGTTATATTATCTCTCACCAGGTATACACAGCTGTAGTCTCTCCACAGTGTTTATAGATGTTATATTATCTCTCACCAGGTATACACAGCTGTAGTCTCTCCACAGTGTTTATAGATGTTTTATTATCTCTCACCAGGTATACACAGCTGTAGTCTCTCCCACAGTGTTTATAGATGTTATATTATCTCTCACCAGGTATACACAGCTGTAGTCTCTCCACAGTGTTTATAGATGTTATATTATCTCTCACCAGGTATACACAGCTGTAGTCTCTCCACAGTGTTTATAGATGTTATATTATCTCTCACCAGGTATACACAGCTGTAGTCTCTCTCCACAGTGTTTATAGATGTTATATTATCTCTCACCAGGTATACACAGCTGTAGTCTCTCCACAGTGTTTATAGATGTTATATTATCTCTCACCAGGTATACACAGCTGTAGTCTCTCCACAGTGTTTATAGATGTTATATTATCTCTCACCAGGTATACACAGCTGTAGTCTCTCCACAGTGTTTATAGATGTTATATTATCTCTCACCAGGTATACACAGCTGTAGTCTCTCTCCACAGTGTTTATAGATGTTATATTATCTCTCACCAGGTATACACAGCTGTAGTCTCTCCACAGTGTTTATAGATGTTATATTATCTCTCACCAGGTATACACAGCTGTAGTCTCTCCACAGTGTTTATAGATGTTATATTATCTCTCACCAGGTATACACAGCTGTAGTCTCTCCACAGTGTTTATAGATGTTATATTATCTCTCACCAGGTATACACAGCTGTAGTCTCTCCACAGTGTTTATAGATGTTATATTATCTCTCACCAGGTATACACAGCTGTAGTCTCTCCACAGTGTTTATAGATGTTATATTATCTCTCACCTGGTATACACAGCTGTAGTCTCTCCACAGTGGTCGTCATGTTCCTCTGTTGTATCCGACAGCGAATCACCTCCTCCGTTTGGGCTGTCACCTTACATAAGAGAGGTCAAAGGAGTTAAGACCTCTCCAATTACCCAGAGAGGTCAGTCAGAGGTTCTTCCTGTCTCCATCTGTCCTCGGACTGACCACAGACAACACGGGGGACGGAGAGTCTTACCTCTCTGCCGGCGTCTTGTAGTCTTCTGTTCGTGTCGGTAACCTGGCCCTTAAATAAAAAGATCACTACTGTCAGACAACTTCCTGTCGTAGCTGCTCACCTTGTAATCAGATCAGCCTCCATGAGGGCACAGGGACAAGGGCTAATTCTGATTCAATCTGCAACGGGAACTTGGAACTGTTGGTCGGCATGGAAGCTTTTATGCGGCGTAATAGATTATGACAGTCCTTCCCCCCCCAACAGATTCTGTGACAAACTTGTCAATTATACATTGAGGATGTTTGAACTCTACTTGTCTCTACAGGTCTTGTCAAACAATTCAATTCAATGACCCAATTGACCAGTGGGCCCTTTACTGATAACCTCAATGAGCTCTATGTGCCATTCCTTGTCTACAGTGAAAGAGCCCGCTGCATTTTCTGGTAATTAAACATTGGGTTTCAGAGCTGAATACAAAACAGTCACTGGCTGGTTGATTCACAGAGTGGAGGGATCCGGGAGGTAACTCAGGCTGAGTTAGGAGGGGAGGCAGCTGCAGGTGCAGGGGGACAGTAGGGACAGAACGACCACACAGGGAGGTTCCCACATTGCGTCTCATTAGCTCATGGTAATAAGGAAGCCATTTATTCTGGGGTTCATTAAAAAGTCTCGTTAATCTGTGGGAGAAAAATGGCCAGTGAGCTAGTTGATCTGCTGCAGTACCTGCTGCCCTGTGATCTGAACATGCTTCATATACTGGCTAATGATTGGTCCATTTACGACCTTGGGTCGACCAATCAGACCATCTACTCATCTAAAGACCACTTTCAGCTGGGGAAAGAGAGTTAAAGAGAGCTGGCCTCGGTGCAGCTGGGCTGGGGGAACCTAGACCGGCTCGGTCCTGGGGGAAACTAGACCGGCTCGGTCCTGGGGGAGCCTAGACCAGCTCGGTCCTGGGGGAGCCTAGACCGGCTCGGTCCGGGGGGAACCTAGACCGGCTCGGTCCTGGGGGAACCTAGACCGGCTCGGTCCTGGGGGAGGCTAGACCGGCTCGGTCCTGGGGGAACCTAGACCGGCTCGGTCCTGGGGGAACCTAGACCGGCTCGGTCCTGGGGGAGCCTAGACCAGCTCGGTCCTGGGGGAGCCTAGACCGGCTCGGTCCTGGGGGAACCTAGACCGGCTCGGTCCTGGGGGAGCCTAGACCGGCTCGGTCCTGGGGGAACCTAGACCGGCTCGGTCCTGGGGGAACCTAGACCGGCTCGGTCCTGGGGGAACCTAGACCGGCTCAGTCCTGGGGGAGCCTAGACCGGCTCGGTCCTGGGGGAACCTAGACCGTCTCGGCCCTGGGGCAGCCTAGACCGTCTCGGCCCTGGGGGAACCTAGACCGGCTATGTCCTGGGGGAGGCATCATTCGGTTAACCTAGACCGGCTCGGTCCTGGGGGAACCTAGACCGGCTCGGTCCTGGGGGAGGCATCATTCGGTTAACCTAGACCGGCTCGGTCCTGGGGAGCCCTAGACCGGCTCGGTCCTGGGGGAACCTAGACCGCTCAGTCCTGGGGAGCCTAGACCGGCTCGGTCCTGGGGGAACCTAGACCGGCTCAGTCCTGGGGAACCTAGACCGGCTCAGTCCTGGGGCAGCCTAGACCGGCTCAGTCCTGGGGAGCCTGACCGGCTCAGTCCTGGGGCAGCCTAGACCGGCTCAGTCCTGGGGGAACCTGGACCGGCTCAGTCCTGGGGGAGCCTAGACCGGCTCAGTCCTGGGGGAGCCTAGACCGGCTCAGTCCTGGGGCAGCCTAGACCGGCTCAGTCCTGGGGGAACCTAGACCGGCTCAGTCCTGGGGGAGCCTAGACCGGCTCAGTCCTGGGGCAGCCTAGACCGGCTCAGTCCTGGGGGAACCTAGACCGGCTCAGTCCTGGGGGAGCCTAGACCGGCTCAGTCCTGGGGCAGCCTAGACCGGCTCAGTGAATGATGTCTAGGAGGAGAAACCTCCCATAGTTCCTTCTCTATAAGAACCCTTAAAAGGGGAAGGGGGGGGGGGTGGTGAGAGAGGGCTGAGGGGGTTGTTGAGAGAGGGCTGGGGGCGTACGTGACCAGAGAACATGAAATCTTGTCTCAGACATTCAGTGGGAAAAATTATGCACTGCTATCCCTGGTTGAACATAGATGTAGACTAGATTGATCCACTACTATCACTGGTTGAACATAGAGGTAGACTAGATTGATCCACTACTATCCCTGGTTCAATATAGAGGTAGACTAGATAGATCCACTACTATCCCTGGTTGAACATAGAGGTAGACTCAATAGATCCACTACTATCCCTGGTTGAACATAGAGGTAGACTAGATAGATCCACTACTATCCCTGGTTCAACATAGAGGTAGACTAGATAGATCCACTACTATCCCTGGTTCAACATAGAGGTAGACTAGATAGATCCACTACTATCCCTGGTTGAACATAGAGGTAGACTAGATTGATCCACTACTATCCCTGGTTCAATATAGAGGTAGACTAGATAGATCCACTACTATCCCTGGTTGAACATAGAGGTAGACTCAATAGATCCACTACTATCCCTGGTTGAACATAGAGGTAGACTAGATAGATCCACTACTATCCCTGGTTCAACATAGAGGTAGACTAGATAGATCCACTACTATCCCTGGTTCAACATAGAGGTAGACTAGATAGATCCACTACTATCCCTGGTTGAACATAGAGGTAGACTAGATAGATCCACTACTATCCCTGGTTCAACATAGAGGTAGACTAGATAGATCCACTACTATCCCTGGTTGAACATAGAGATGTATGTAGCCTTGCTACTCTTATTTCAAATGTCTTTTTACTGTTGTTTTATTTCTTTACTTACCCACACACACACACACACACACACACACACACACACAGAGAGAGTTGGTTTGAGCCCGTAAGTAAGCATTTCTCTCCACCTGTTATATTCGCAGCACGTGACTAATACACTGTGATTGGGTCTCCTGTCTCACCATCAGTTTCTCTGCGTCGGCACGGACTTTGAGCAGCTCGGTGATGGCGTCCACAAACCCCTGGTGGTGGAAGTTACACATCTTCTCTATCTCTCTGTCATGGTTACGGATCCTGACCTCAAGCTTCTCCATAAACCTCTTGTGGGCATTAGGCTGGTCATCGTACACAGATCTGAAACACACAAGGTCAGGGAACAGGAGAGTTAGATCTGAAACACACAAGGTCAGGGAACAGGGGAGTTAGATCTGAAACAGACAAGGTCAGGGAACAGGAGAGTTAGATCTGAAACACACAAGGTCAGGGAACAGGAGAGTTAGATCTGAAACATACAAGGTCAGGGAACAGGGGAGTTACAAGGTCAGGGGCGTTACAAGGTCAGGGAACAGGGGAGTTACAGGGTCAGGGAACAGGGGAGTTACAGGGTCAGGGAACAGGGGAGTTACAGGGTCAGGGAACAGGGGAGTTACAAGGTCAGGGGAGTTACAAGGTCAGGGAACAGGGGAGTTACAAGGTCAGGGAACAGGGGAGTTACAGGGTCAGGGAACAGGGGAGTTACAGGGTCAGGGAACAGGGGAGTTACAAGGTCAGGGAACAGGGGAGTTACAAGGTCAGGGGTGTTACAAGGTCAGGGAACAGGGGAGTTACAGGGTCAGGGAACAGGGGAGTTACAAGGTCAGGGAACAGGGGAGTTACAAGGTCAGGGGAGTTACAAGGTCAGGGGAGTTACAAGGTCAGGGGAGTTACAGGGTCAGGGAACAGGGGAGTTACAGGGTCAGGGAACAGGGGAGTTACAAGGTCAGGGAACAAGGGAGTTACAAGGTCAGGGAACAGGGGAGTTACAGGGTCAGGGGAGTTACAAGGTCAGGGAACAGGGGAGTTACAAGGTCAGGGAACAGGGGAGTTACAAGGTCAGGGAACAGGGGAGTTACAGGGTCAGGGAACAGGGGAGTTACAAGGTCAGGGGAGTTACAAGGTCAGGAACAGGGGAGTTACAAGGTCAGGGAACAGGGGAGTTACAAGGTCAGGGAACAGGGGAGTTACAAGGTCAGGGGAGTTACAAGGTCAGGGAACAGGGGAGTTACAAGGTCAGGGGAGTTACAGGGTCAGGGAACAGGGGAGTTACAAGGTCAGGGAACAGTAGAGTTAGAAGGTCAGGGGAGTTACAAGGTCAGGGAACAGGGGAGTTAGAAGGTCAGGGAACAGGGGAGTTACAAGGTCAGGGGAGTTACAGGGTCAGGGAACAGGGGAGTTACAAGGTCAGGGAACAGGGGAGTTACAAGGTCAGGGAACAGGGGAGTTAGAAGGTCAGGGGAGTTACAAGGTCAGGGAACAGGGGCGTTACAAGGTCAGGGAACAGGGGCGTTACAAGGTCAGGGAACAGGGGCGTTACAAGGTCAGGGAACAGGGGCGTTACAAGGTCAGGGAACAGGGGAGTTACAAGGTCAGGTCAAGGTCAGGGGGACAGGGAGTTACAAGGTCAGGGGGCGTTACAAGGTCAGGGGAACAGGGGAGTTACAGGGTCAGGGGGCGTTACAAGGTCAGGGGAAGGAGTTACAGGGTCAGGGGTGCATGGTCAGGGTCAGGTCAGGGGCGTTACAAGGTCAGGGAACAGGGGAGTTACAGGGTCAGGGAACAGGGGAGTTACAAGGTCAGGGAACAGGGGCGTTACAAGGTCAGGGGCGTTACAAGGTCAGGGAACAGGGGAGTTACAGGGTCAGGGAACAGGGCGTTACAAGGTCAGGGAACAGGGGCGTTACAAGGTCAGGGGAGTTACAGGGTCAGGGAACAGGGGAGTTACAGGGTCAGGGAACAGGGGAGTTACAAGGTCAGGGGCGTTACAAGGTCAGGGGAGTTACAGGGTCAGGGAACAGGGGAGTTACAGGGTCAGGGAACAGGGGAGTTACAAGGTCAGGGGCGTTACAAGGTCAGGGAACAGGGGAGTTACAGGGTCAGGGAACAGGGGAGTTACAAGGTCAGGGAACAGGGGCGTTACAAGGTCAGGGAACAGGGGAGTTACAGGGTCAGGGAACAGGGGAGTTACAGGGTCAGGGAACAGGGGAGTTACAAGGTCAGGGAACAGGGGAGTTACAGGGTCAGGGAACAGGGGAGTTACAGGGTCAGGGAACAGGGGAGTTACAAGGTCAGGGGAGTTACAAGGTCAGGGAACAGGGGAGTTACAAGGTCAGGGAACAGGGGAGTTACAGGGTCAGGGAACAGGGGAGTTACAAGGTCAGGGAACAGGGGAGTTAGATCTGAAACATGATGAATGTCGTCACGGTCACAAGGGGAGACAGAACGTTCAGATACCAGTCTCCATACATCATCCCACAGAGACATAGCCTGCATCCTATTCCCTATATAGTCACAGGGCTCTGGTCCAAAGTGCACTATGTAGGGAATAGGGTGCAATTTGGGACACATTTCAAGTCAACAAAAAGGGGCAACAAGAAATGTCACCTAACCAACAGGGTAGGCTGGGCTGGGCTACCACCTAACGAACAGGGTAGGCTGGGCTGAGATGTCACCTAACCAACAGGGTAGGCTGGGCTGAGATACCAACTAACCAACAGGGTAGGCTGGGCTGAGATACCACCTAACCAACAGTGTAGGCTGGGCTGGGCTACCACCTAACCAACAGGGTAGACTGGGCTGGGCTGAGATATCACCTAACCAACAGGGTAGGCTGGGCTGGGCTACCACCTAACCAACAGTGTAGGCTGGGCTGGGCTGAGATATCACCTAACCAACAGTGTAGGCTGGGCTGAGATACCACCTAACCAACAGGGTAGGCTGGGCTGAGATACCACCTAACCAACAGTGTAGGCTGGGCTGAGATAGCACCTAACCAACAGGGTAGGCTGGGCTGAGATATCACCTAACCAACAGTGTAGGCTGGGCTGAGATATCACCTAACCAACAGGGTAGGCTGGGCTGAGATATCACCTAACCAACAGGGTAGGCTGGGCTGGGCTTCCACCTAACCAACAGGGTAGGCTGGGCTGAGATATCACCTAACCAAACAGTGTAGGCTGGGCTGGGCTAAGATACCACCTAACCAACAGGGTAGACTGGGCTGAGATATCACCTAACCAACAGGGTAGGCTGGGCTGAGATATCACCTAACCAACAGGGTAGGCTGGGCTGGGCTGAGATACCACCTAACCAACAGGGTAGACTGGGCTGAGATATCACCTAACCAACAGGGTAGGCTGGGCTGAGATATCACCTAACCAACAGGGTAGGCTGGGCTGGGCTTCCACCTAACCAACAGGGTAGGCTGGGCTGAGATATCACCTAACCAAACAGTGTAGGCTGGGCTGGGCTGAGATACCACCTAACCAACAGGGTAGGCTGGGCTGGGCTGGGCTTCCACCTAACCAACAGGGTAGGCTGGGCTGGGCTGAGATATCACCTAACCAACAGGGTAGGCTGGGCTGAGCTGAGGTACCACCTAACCAACAAGGTAGGCTGGGCTGAGATAACACCTAACCAACAGGGTAGACTGGGCTGAGATATCACCTAACCAACAGGGTAGGCTGGGCTGAGATATCACCTAACCAACAGGGTAGGCTGGGCTGGGCTTCCACCTAACCAACAGGGTAGGCTGGGCTGAGATATCACCTAACCAAACAGTGTAGGCTGAGCTGAGATATCACCTAACCAAACAGTGTAGGCTGGGCTGGGCTGAGATACCACCTAACCAACAGGGTAGGCTGGGCTGGGCTGAGATAACACCTAACCAACAGGGTAGGCTGGGCTGGGCTGAGATATCACCTAACCAACAGGGTAGGCTGGGCTGAGCTGAGGTACCACCTAACCAACAAGGTAGGCTGGGCTGAGATATCACCTAACCAACAGGGTAGTCTGGGCTGAGATATCACCTAACCAACATGGTATTCTGGGCTGAGATATCACCTAACCAACAGGGTAGGCTGGGATGAGATGTCACTTAACCAACAGGGTAGGCTGGACTGAGATGTCACCTAACCAACAGGGAAGGCTGGGCTGGGCTGAGATATCACCTAACCAACAGGGTAGGCTGGGATGAGATGTCACTTAACCAACAGGGTAGGCTGGGCTGAGATGTCACCTAACCAACAGGGAAGGCTGGGCTGAGATATCACCTAACCAACAGGGTAGGCTGGGCTGAGATACCACCTAACCAACAGGGTCGGCTGGGCTGAGATATCACCTAACCAACAGGGTAGGCTGGGCTGGGCTGAGATACCACCTCACCAACAGGGTAGGCTGGGCTGAGATATCACCTAACCAACAGGGTAGGCTGGGCTGAGATGTCACCTAACCAACAGTGTAGGCTGGGCTGAGATACCACCTAACCAACAGGGTAGGCTGGGATGGTCTGAGATATCACCTAACCAACAGGGTAGGCTGGGATGGTCTGAGATATCACCTCACCAACAGGGTAGGCTGTGCTGAGATACCACCTAACCAACAGGGTAGGCTGGGCTGAGATATCACCTAACCTACAGGGTAGGCTGGGCTGAGATATCACCTAACCAACAGGGTAGGCTGGGCTGGGCTGAGATATCACCTAACCAACAGGGTAGGCTGGGCTGAGATGTCACCTAACCAACAGTGTAGGCTGGGCTGAGATACCACCTAACCAACAGGGTAGGCTGGGATGGTCTGAGATATCACCTAACCAACAGGGTAGGCTGGGATGGTCTGAGATATCACCTCACCAACAGGGTAGGCTGTGCTGAGATACCACCTAACCAACAGGGTAGGCTGGGCTGAGATATCACCTAACCTACAGGGTAGGCTGGGCTGAGATATCACCTAACCAACAGGGTAGGCTGGGCTGGGCTGAGATATCACCTAACCAACAGGGTAGGCTGGGCTGAGATACCACCTAACCAACAGTGTAGAATGGGCTGAGATATCACCTAACCAACAGGGTAGGCTGGGCTGAGATACCACCTAACCAACAGGGTAGGCTGGGCTGGGCTGAGATACCACCTAACAGGGTACTCTGGGCTGGGCTACCACCTAACCAACAGGGTAGGCTGGGCTGGGATATCACCTAACCAACAGTGTAGGCTGGGCTGAGATACCACCTAACCAACAGGGTAGGCTGGGCTGGGCTGAGATACCACCTAACCAACAGGGTAGGCTGGGCTGGGCTACCACCTAACCAACAGGGTAGGCTGGGCTGAGATATCACCTAACCAACAGGGTAGGCTGGGCTGGGCTGAGATATCACCTAACCAACAGGGTAGGCTGGGCTGAGATACCACCTAACCAACAGGGTAGGCTGGGCTGAGATGTCACCTACAACAGGGTAGGCTGGGCTGAGATGTCACCTAACCAACAGGGTAGGCTGGGCTGAGATACCACCTAACCAACAGTGTAGGCTGGGCTGGAATGAGATACCACCTAACCAACAGGGTAGGCTGGGCTGAGATACCACCTAACCAACAGGGTAGGCTGGGCTGAGATACCACCTAACCAACAGGGTAGGCTGGGCTGAGATACCACCTAACCAACAGGGTAGACTGGGCTGGGCTGAGATACCACCTAACCAACAGGGTAGGCTGGGCTGAGATACCACCTAACCAACAGGGTAGGCTGGGCTGAGATACCACCTAACCAACAGGGTAGGCTGGGCTGAGATACCACCTAATCAACAGGGTAGGCTGGGCTGAGATACCACCTAACCAACAGGGTAGACTGGGCTGAGATATCACCTAACCAACAGGGTAGACTGGGCTGGGCTGAGATACCACCTAACCAACAGGGTAGGCTGGGCTGAGATACCACCTAACCAACAGGGTAGGCTGGGCTGAGATGCCACCTAACCAACAGGGTAGGCTGGGCTGAGATACCACCTAACCAACAGGGTAGGCTGGGCTGAGATACCACCTAACCAACAGGGTAGGCTGGGCTGAGATACCAGCTAACCAACAGGGTAGAATGGGCTGAGATACCACCTAACCAACAGGGTAGGCTGGGCTGGGCTGGGCTGAGATGCCACCTAACCAACAGGGTAGGCTGGGCTGAGATGCCACCTAACCAACAGGGTAGGCTGGGCTGGGCTGAGATACCACCTAACCAACAGGGTAGGCTGGGCTGAGATACCACCTAACCAACAGGGTAGGCTGGGCTGGGCTGAGATATCACCTAACCAAACAGTGTAGGCTGGGCTGGGCTGAGATACCACCTAACCAACAGGGTAGAATGCGTTGAGATGTCACCTAACCAACAGTGTAGGCTTGGCTGTTGTGGTACAGAGTGGAGGGAGGGCTCTGATAGCCAGTGCACTACCTTGTACACAAAGCCTGAAGTTAGTGCTTTAAAGTCAGTGGGCTGCAGAAGTAATGGGTCAATATTAGGAGACTGAGGCTACATGATCCTTCTAACAGAGAGTCATAACGCCATCTGATGGCTAAACAAACACCAAGCTGAGGGTGGTGTGAACTGGGAACAAAACAACAGGGTTGAAAGAGATCTGTCCAGTTTGTGAACCTACGACTCCCCCTACTGGACAAAACGCAGAACACCCACAGCAGAACCAGGAAGTGAAAAGGAGTCGTCGAGACATACTGCAGGATGGAGCAAATAGGGCTATGAACGGTCAAACTTTTAAACCAAATTGGGAACCATAACGCTGAGAAAAATTCCTCAACAATAAAAAAAACACAATTAAAACCACAGTGCAGTTATCACAAAACCTTATTTTCAGTGTTGTAGCCTAACTATAGACGGTCGGCTGTAGAGGACTGGGGAAGTCATTTCAATGAAGACTCAGCCATATGACATAGACGCAGACAGTGAACAGCATAGTGGGTCAATTTCCACAACAACTAAGAGCGTTTGGAAGTACGAGGCTCGACTTCTCCGCTGTTTTGGTGCCCTGGTTACCATATGAAGCAAACCCGTGGACATGGCCAGAAACTGTGTGCGACTGTGTGAGAGTGAATCATCTCACCTCATCTCAATATCCTAGCGAGACATTGCAAGACACAGCTTTTTAATGCTGATAGACAGTCAGAACCGTGCACTAGGCCTGTCTGTCTGGTGGCTGACCTGCCAGTACTGATAGAGGCCTAGTGCACGGTTCTGACTGTCTGCTGTCCTGCCAGTACTGATAGAGGCCTAGTGCACGGTTCTGACTGTCTGCTGTCCTGCCAGTACTGATAGAGAGGCCTAGTGCACGGTTCTGACTGTCTGCTGTCCTGCCAGTACTGATAGAGGCCTAGTGCACGGTTCTGACTGTCTGCTGTCCTGCCAGTACTGATAGAGGCCTAGTGCACGGTTCTGACTGTCTGCTGTCCTGCCAGTACTGATAGAGGCCTAGTGCACGGTTCTGACTGTCTGCTGTCCTGCCAGTACTGATAGAGGCCTAGTGCACGGTTCTGACTGTCTGCTGGCCTGCCAGTACTGATAGAGGCCTAGTGCACGGTTCTGACTGTCTGCTGTCCTGCCAGTACTGATAGAGGCCTAGTGCACGGTTCTGACTGTCTGCTGTCCTGCCAGTACTGATAGAGGCCTAGTGCACGGTTCTGACTGTCTGCTGTCCTGCCAGTACTGATAGAGGCCTAGTGCACGGTTCTGACTGTCGGCTGTCCTGTCAGTACTGATAGAGGCCTAGTGCACGGTTCTGACTGTCGGCTGTCCTGTCAGTACTGATAGAGGTCTAGTGCACGGTTCTGACTGTCTGCCAGTACTGATAGAGGCCTAGTGCACGGTTCTGACTGTCTGCCAGTACTGATAGAGGCCTAGTGCACGGTTCTGACTGTCTGCCAGTACTGATAGAGGTCTAGTGCACGGTTCTGACTGTCTGCCAGTACTGATAGAGGTCTAGTGCACGGTTCTGACTGTCTGCCAGTACTGATAGAGGCCTAGTGCACGGTTCTGACTGTCGGCTGTCCTGTCAGTACTGATAGAGGTCTAGTGCACGGTTCTGACTGTCTGCCAGTACTGATAGAGGCCTAGTGCACGGTTCTGACTGTCTGCTGTCCTGCCAGTACTGATAGAGGCCTAGTGCACGGTTCTGACTGTCGGCTGTCCTGTCAGTACTGATAGAGGTCTAGTGCACGGTTCTGACTGTCTGCCAGTACTGATAGAGGCCTAGTGCACGGTTCTGACTGTCTGCTGTCCTGCCAGTACTGATAGAGGCCTAGTGCAAGGTTCTGACTGTCTGCTGTCCTGTCAGTACTGATAGAGGCCTAGTGCACGGTTCTGACTGTCTGCCAGTACTGATAGAGGCCTAGTGCATGGTTCTGACTGTCTGCTGTCCTGCCAGTACTGATAGAGGTCTAGTGCACGGTTCTGACTGTCTGCCAGTACTGATAGAGGCCTAGTGCAAGGTTCTGACTGTCTGCTGTCCTGTCAGTACTGATAGAGGCCTAGTGCACGGTTCTGACTGTCTGCCAGTACTGATAGAGGCCTAGTGCATGGTTCTGACTGTCTGCTGTCCTGCCAGTACTAATAGAGGTCTAGTGCACGGTTCTGACTGTCTGCTGTCCTGCCAGTACTGATAGAGGCCTAGTGCACGGTTCTGACTGTCTGCTGTCCTGCCAGTACTGATAGAGGCCTAGTGCATGGTTCTGACTGTCTGCTGTCCTGCCAGTACTGATAGAGAGGCCTAGTGCACGGTTCTGACTGTCTGCTGTCCTGCCAGTACTGATAGAGGCCTAGTGCACGGTTCTGACTGTCTGCTGTCCTGCCAGTACTGATAGAGGCCTAGTGCACGGTTCTGACTGTCTGCTGGCCTGCCAGTACTGATAGAGGCCTAGTGCACGGTTCTGACTGTCTGCTGTCCTGCCAGTACTGATAGAGGCCTAGTGCACGGTTCTGACTGTCTGCTGGCCTGCCAGTACTGATAGAGAGGTCTAGTGCACGGTTCTGACTGTCTGCTGTCCTGCCAGTACTGATAGAGGCCTAGTGCATGGTTCTGACTGTCTGCTGTCCTGCCAGTACTGATAGAGGCCTAGTGCACGGTTCTGACTGTCTGCTGTCCTGCCAGTACTGATAGAGAGGCCTAGTGCACGGTTCTGACTGTCTGCTGTCCTGCCAGTATTGATAGAGAGGCCTAGTGCACGGTTCTGACTGTCTGCTGTCCTGCCAGTACTGATAGAGGCCTAGTACACGGTTCTGACTGTCTGCCAGTACTGATAGAGAGGCCTAGTGCACGGTTCTGACTGTCTGCTGTCCTGCCAGTACTGATAGAGAGGCCTAGTGCACGGTTCTGACTGTCTGCTGTCCTGCCAGTACTGATAGAGAGGCCTAGTGCACGGTTCTGACTGTCTGCTGTCCTGCCAGTACTGATAGAGGCCTAGTGCATGGTTCTGACTGTCTGCTGTCCTGCCAGTACTGATAGAGAGGCCTAGTGCACGGTTCTGACTGTCTGCTGTCCTGCCAGTACTGATAGAGAGGCCTAGTGCACGGTTCTGACTGTCTGCAGTCCTGCCAGTCCTGTGCCCCTCACCTTGCTATGAAAGACACAAGTGTTTTTGTTCTCTGAAGTACGGCAAACTGATCAGTCTACTCCGTTCCAGTTGAATCTTCGGAGTCAATTCCTTGCGGAATCAAAATGTTGACAAATCAGAAATGGGAGTCGACATGCAAGGAGTCGAGGAACCAGTCCTGTATGACAACACTTCGAGAAGTTAAATGAGAAGGAAATGCAGACTTGGTGAGGTACAATAACAGAGGTACAGGGGGCAATGCTTCCCCATCTGAAAAGGCACCGTGAGACCTAAACCATTACTGACCACAGCTGCCTTGTCAACTCACATGGACATTTGTATTTGCATCTTAAATGGGAAAAAAGTTATCAGTTTAAACGTTCAGATTTTGTTTATTTTCCATTTGTCACATAAGCCACACCAACTCAACGACCTCTACCAGGGAAAGCCTCCCGCCGGCTGCAACACCACACGTGGACAGGAAAGGCCATAAAGAAAGACTTTGGTTGAGTATCTATAACTGACTCTTCCTTTATGGGCATTCAGAGCCATAGAAACGCACCTGCGGTAGGTAGTCTGATTACGCTCACTCTGCTTTCCATAACAGACATGTATTGTCAATGAATCATTTGTTTGACTTTTCCTCTGAACTACAGGCAATGAAAGGTGCTGAGGGCTCACCACACAGTGACAGCAACCTAGTAAACACAGTCCACATGGTGGCCAAAGAGGAACACAAGTGTCACAGCCACACTTTGGTTTACCAGAACTGTGTTTCAGTAGGAAACCAACTTCAGTTAACCTCTACTTCCTAATGTGACTGGGATCCTCTTCTGATCGTCATACCGTGTGAGATCCCCGGGGTTACTACAGCAAACACATCCAAAATCAACTAACAATGAGCTATAACCCTAGTCTAGCACAGAGAGGCTATTAATCTAGCACAGAGAGGCTATTAGTCTAGCACAGAGAGGCTATTAGTCTAGCCCAGAGGGGCTATTAGTCTAGCCCAGAGGCTATTAGTCTAGCACAGAGAGGCTATTAGTCTAGCCCAGAGGCTATTAGCCTAGCCCAGAGGCTATTAGCCTAGCCCAGAGGCTATTAGCCTAGCCCAGAGAGGCTATTGGCCTAGCCCAGAGAGGATATAGACCTAACCTAGCCCAGAAAGGCTATAGACCTAACCTAGCCCAGAGAGGCTATTGGCCTAGCCCAGAGAGGCTATAGACCTAACCTAGCCCAGAGAGGCTATAGACCTAACCTAGCTCAGAGGCTATTGGCCTAGCCCAGAGAGGCTATAGACCTAACCTAGCCCAGAGAGGCTATTAGCCTAGCTCAGAGAGGCTATAGACCTAACCCAGAGAGGCTATAGACCTAACCCAGAGAGGCTATTAGTCTAGCCCAGAGGGGCTATTAGTCTAGCCCAGAGGGGCTATTAGTCTAGCCCAGAGGCTATTAGTCTAGCCCAGAGGCTATTAGCCTAGCCCAGAAGCTATTAGCCTAGCCCAAAAGCTATTAGCCTAGCCCAAAGAGGCTATAGACCTAACCTAGCCCAGAGGTTATCGGCCTAGCCTAGCCCAGAGAGGCTATCGGCCTAGCCTAGCCCAGAGAGGCTATAGACCCAGCCTAGCCCAGAGAGGCTATAGACCCAACCTAGCCCAGAGAGGCTATCGGCCTAGCCCAGAGAGGCTATCGGCCTAGCCCAGAGAGGCTATCGGCCTAGCCCAGAGAGGCTATCGGCCTAGCCCAGAGAGGCTATCGGCCTAGCCCAGAGAGGCTATCAGCCTAGCCCAGAGAGACTATAGACCCAGCCTAGCCCAGAGAGGCTATCGGCCTAGCCCAGAGAGGCTATCGGCCTAGCCCAGAGAGGCTATCAGCCTAGCCCAGAGAGGCTATAGACCTAACCTAGCCCAGAGAGGCTATCGGCCTAGCCCAGAGCGGCTATCGGCCTAGCCCAGAGAGGCTATCGGCCTAGCCCAGAGAGGCTATCAGCCTAGCCCAGAGAGACTATAGACCTAACCTAGCCCAGAGAGGCTATAGACCTAACCTAGCCCAGAGAGGCTATCGGCCTAGCCCAGAGAGGCTATCAGCCTAGCCCAGAGAGACTATAGACCTAACCTAGCCCAGAGAGGCTATAGACCTAGCCCAGAGAGACTATAGACCTAACCTAGCCCAGAGAGACTATAGACCTAACCTAGCCCAGAGAGGCTATAGACCTAGCCCAGAGAGACTATAGACCTAACCTAGCCCAGAGAGGCTATAGACCTAACCTAGCCCAGAGAGGCTATCGGCCTAGCCCAGAGAGGCTATCAGCCTAGCCCAGAGAGACTATAGACCTAACCTAGCCCAGAGAGACTATAGACCTAACCTAGCCCAGAGAGACTATAGACCTAACCTAGCCCAGAGAGGCTATAGACCTAGCCCAGAGAGACTATAGACCTAACCTAGCCCAGAGAGACTATAGACCTAACCTAGCCCAGAGAGACTATAGACCTAACCTAGCCCAGAGAGACTATAGACCTAACCTAGCCCAGAGAGGCTATAGACCTAGCCCAGAGAGACTATAGACCTAACCTAGCCCAGAGAGGCTATAGACCTAACCTAGCCCAGAGAGGCTATAGACCTAACCTAGCCCAGAGAGGCTATAGACCTAACCTAGCCCAGAGAGGCTATAGACCTAACCTAGCCCAGAGAGGCTATAGACCTAACCTAGCCCAGAGAGGCTATAGACCTAACCTAGCCCAGAGAGGCTATAGACCTAACCTAGCCCAGAGAGGCTATAGACCTAACCTAGCCCAGAGAGGCTATAGACCTAGCCCAGAGAGGCTATAGACCTAACCTAGCCCAGAGAGGCTATAGACCTAACCTAGCCCAGAGAGGCTATAGACCTAACCTAGCCCAGAGAGACTATAGACCTAACCTAGCCCAGAGAGGCTATAGACCTAACCTAGCCCAGAGAGGCTATAGACCTAACCTAGCCCAGAGAGGCTATAGACCTAACCTAGCCCAGAGAGACTATAGACCTAACCTAGCCCAGAGAGGCTATAGACCTAACCTAGCCCAGAGAGACTATAGACCTAACCTAGCCCAGAGAGGCTATAGACCTAACCTAGCCCAGAGAGGCTATAGACCTAACCTAGCCCAGAGAGACTATAGACCTAACCTAGCCCAGAGAGACTATAGACCTAACCTAGCCCAGAGAGGCTATAGACCTAACCTAGCCCAGAGAGGCTATAGACCTAACCTAGCCCAGAGAGGCTATAGACCTAACCTAGCCCAGAGAGACTATAGACCTAACCTAGCCCAGAGAGGCTATAGACCTAACCTAGCCCAGAGAGGCTATAGACCTAACCTAGCCCAGAGAGGCTATAGACCTAACCTAGCCCAGAGAGGCTATAGACCTAACCTAGCCCAGAGAGGCTATAGACCTAACCTAGCCCAGAGAGGCTATAGACCTAGCCCAGAGAGGCTATAGACCTAACCTAGCCCAGAGAGGCTATAGACCTAACCTAGCCCAGAGAGGCTATAGACCTAGCCCAGAGAGGCTATAGACCTAACCTAGCCCAGAGAGGCTATAGACCTAACCTAGCCCAGAGAGGCTATAGACCTAACCTAGCCCAGAGAGGCTATAGACCTAGCCCAGAGAGGCTATAGACCTAACCTAGCCCAGAGAGGCTATAGACCTAACCTAGCCCAGAGAGGCTATAGACCTAACCTAGCCCAGAGAGGCTATAGACCTAACCTAGCCCAGAGAGGCTATAGACCTAACCTAGCCCAGAGAGGCTATAGACCTATCCCAGAGAGGCTATAGACCTAACCTAGCCCAGAGAGGCTATAGACCTAACCCAGAGGCTAGCCCAGAGAGGCTATAGACCTAGCCCAGAGAGGCTATAGACCTAACCTAGCCCAGAGAGGCTATAGACCTAACCTAGCCCAGAGAGGCTATAGACCTAGCCCAGAGAGGCTATAGACCTAACCTAGCCCAGAGGCTATAGACCTAACCTAGCCCAGAGAGGCTATAGACCTAGCCCAGAGAGGCTATAGACCTAACCTAGCCCAGAGAGGCTATAGACCTAACCTAGCCCAGAGAGGCTATAGACCTAGCCCAGAGAGGCTATAGACCTAACCTAGCCCAGAGAGGCTATAGACCTAACCTAGCCCAGAGAGGCTATAGACCTAACCTAGCCCAGAGAGGCTATAGACCTAGCCCAGAGAGGCTATAGACCTAACCTAGCCCAGAGAGGCTATAGACCTAACCTAGCCCAGAGAGGCTATAGACCTAACCTAGCCCAGAGAGGCTATAGACCTAACCTAGCCCAGAGAGGCTATAGACCTAACCTAGCCCAGAGAGGCTATAGACCTAACCTAGCCCAGAGAGGCTATAGACCTAGCCCAGAGAGGCTAGAAGGGCTTTATAAATGTATTTATATAGCCCTTCTTACATCAGCTGATGTCACAAAGTGCTGCACAGAAACCCAGCCTAAACCCCAAACAGGAAGCAATGCAGAAGTAGAAGCACGGTGGCTAGGAAAGAGAGAGTGTTCCAAACCTCGACCAATAACAGCTAGTTTCCCCACATACAACTCCCAGACAGCCCTAGCTAAATTCCTGCTTGAGAAATTGCTCATTGCTGAGAAGCAATTTTTGGTTTATTTTTGACCATTTGAATTGAATACAATCACAATAAGGTACTTCATTGTTACCCAGAAATAATTTGATATAAAAAAAAAAGGTTAAAAAAAACCTCTGCACTGAATGTTATCAGCTGAAATCCTTAATGGTGAAAACAGCCAGGTCCGTTTGTAACATTACAACAACAACAGTTGTTACAGCAACGAGACGTTTTCTCCTCTCGGACATCAGGTGCGATAGAAGAGCACAATATGTACAGCAATTTATTTGACCGTACTGCTCCTCATCTCTGCAACAACAACATGAACACCGGTGGTGGTGGGGGTACCGTATGGGACCGCCCACGGCCGATTCCATCCCGTAAAGATAGGCCTGCGTAAGGCCAAAATGTCAAATATATATATATATATATATATATATATATATATATATATATATATATATCCCATTTAGCAGACGCTTTTGTCCAAAGCGACTTACAAGTCGGCTGGGGCCACTACTTTTACATATGGGTGGTCCCAGTGGGAATCGAACCCACGACGCTTGGCGTTGCAAGCGCCATGCTCTACCGACTGAGCCACACAGGACACAGGACACAACTTGAATCGTTTCTCAATACATGTCAACAATCCTTCCTCCAAAGGACCCTGTGTGGATGACATCACAATCCTGGTCTGTGTTGTTCTAGTCTGGTGAGGAATCACCCAACACCAGCATTTCATGGTAATCAGGCTAGATCGGGTTCAACAAGACTAATAAAAAGCCTCTATTTGTAGTAGAGGAAGATCCTCTTCCAAAGATTCAAATGATATGACCTCACCCTACATTAGACTGGAGTGGAGATATCACCATGTGGCCTGAACAACAACTGGTGTTATCTCTCTGTAATATAGGCCTAGGCTTCCTCACCCTACATTAGACTGGAGTGGAGATAGCACCTTGTGGCCTGAACAACAACTGGTGTTATCTCTGTCAGAAGGTGTCAGAAGGTGAATTCACCAATTTGTAAGTCGCTCTGGATAAGAGCGTCTGCTAAATGACTTAAATGTAAATGTAAATCTCTCTGTAATATAGGCCTAGGCTTCCTCACCCTACATTAGACTGGAGTGGAGGATAGCACCATGTGGCCTGAACAACAACTGGTGTTATCTCTCTGTAATATAGGCCTAGGCTTCCTCACCCTACATTAGACTGGAGTGGAGGATAGCACCATGTGGCCTGAACAACAGGGCCTTAACTGGTGTTATCTCTCTGTAATATAGGCCTAGGCTTCCTCACCCTACATTAGACTGGAGTGGAGGATAGCACCATGTGGCCTGAACAACAACTGGTGTTATCTCTCTGTAATATAGGCCTAGGCTTCCTCACCCTACATTAGACTG
>NW_027011204.1:0-25557 GCF_036934945.1 Oncorhynchus masou masou | reverse complement strand
AGACTAACATTACAGGGTAGGATACAGTAACACACTGAGACTTACATTATAGGATAGATTACAATAAGACACTGAGACTAACACTACAGGATAAATTACAGTACCACACTGTGTCTTACATTATAGGATTACAGTAACACACTGATACTTATATTACAGGGTAGAATACAATAACACACAAACTTATATTACAGGGCAGAATACAGTAACACACTGAGACTTACATTACAGGGTAGAATACAGTAACACACTGAGACTTACATTACAGGGTAGAATACAGTAACACACTCAGACTTACATTACAGGGTAGAATACAGCAACACACTGAGACGTATATTACAGGGTAGAATATAGTAACACACTGAGACTTACATTACAGGGTAGAATACAGCAACACACTGAGACTTATATTACAGGGTAGAATACAGTAACACACTGAGACTTACATTACAGGGTAGAATACAGTAACACACTGAGACTTACATTACAGGGTAGAATACAGCAACACACTGAGACTTATATTACAGGGTAGAATACAGTAACACACTGAGACTTACATTACAGGGTAGAATACAGTAACACACTAAGACTTACATTACAGGGTAGAATACAGCAACACACTGAGACTTATATTACAGGGTAGAATACAGTAACACACTGAGACTTACATTACAGGGTAGAATACAGTAACACACTGAGACTTATATTACAGGGTAGAATACAGCAACACACTGAGACTTATATTACAGGGTAGAATACAGTAACACACTGAGACTTACATTACAGGGTAGAATACAGTAACACACTGAGACTTACATTACAGGGTAGAATACAGCAACACACTGAGACTTATATTACAGGGTAGAATACAGCAACACACTGAGACTTATATTACAGGGTAGAATACAGTAACACACTGAGACTTACATTACAGGGTAGAATGCAGTAACACACTGAGACTAACACTACAGGGTAGATTACAGTAACACATTGAGACTAACATTACAGGGGTAGAATACAATGCCACACTGAGACTTGATATAGGATAGATTACAATATTTTGGGGCACTTACATTACAGGGTAGATTACAGTAACACACTGAGTCTTACATTACAGGGTAGAATACAGTAACACACTGAGACTTACATTATAGGATAGATTACAGTAACACACTAAGACTAACATTACAGGCTAGAATACAGTAACACACAGACTTACATTATATGATAGATTACAGTAACACACTGAGACTAACACTACAGGGTAGATTACAGTAACACACTGAGACTAACATTACAGGGTAGAATACAGTAACACACTGAGGCTTATATTACAGGGTGAATACAGTAACACACTGAGACTTACATTACAGGGTAGAATACAGCAACACACTGAGACTTATATTACAGGGTAGAATACAGTAACACACTGAGACTTACATTAGGGTAGAATACAGTAACACACTGAGTCTTACATTACAGGGTAGAATACAACAACACACTGAGACTTATATTACAGGGTGAGAATACAGTAACACACTGAGACTTACATTACAGGGTAGAATACAGCAACACACTGAGACTTATATTACAGGGTAGAATACAGTAACACACTGAGACTTACATTACAGGGTAGAATACAGCAACACACTGAGCTTATATTACAGGGTAGAATACAGTAACACACTGAGACTTACATTACAGGGTAGAATACAGCAACACACTGAGACTTATATTACAGGGTAGAATACAGTAACACACTGAGACTTACATTACAGGGTAGAATACAGCAACACACTGAGACTTATATTACAGGGTAGAATACAGCAACACACTGAGACTTATATTACAGGGTAGAATACAGTAACACACTGAGACTTACATTACAGGGTAGAATACAGTAACACACTGAGACTTACATTACAGGGTAGAATACAGCAACACACTGAGACTTATATTACAGGGTAGAATACAGTAACACACTGAGACTTACATTACAGGGTAGAATACAGTAACACACTGAGACTTACATTACAGGGTAGAATACAGTAACACACTGAGACTTACATTACAGTGTAGAATACAGTAACACACTGAGACTTACATTACAGGGTAGAATACAGTAACACACCGAGACTTACATTACAGGGTAGAATACAGTAACACACTAAAATTACAGAGTAGACTTACATTACAGGGAAGAATACAGTAACACACTAAGACTAACATTACAGGGTAGAATACAGTAACACACTGATAATTATATTACATGGCAGAATACAATAACACACTGAGACTAACATTACAGGGTAGAATACAGTAACACACTGAGACTTACATTACAGGGCAGAATACAATAACACACTGAGACTAACATTACAGGGTAGAATACAGTAACACACTAAGACTAACATTACAGGGTAGAATACAGTAACACACATACTTATATTACAGGGCAGAATACAGTAACACACTAAGACTAACATTACAGGGCAGAATACAGTAAGACACTGAGACTAACATTACAGGGTAGAATACAGTAACACACTAAGACTAACATTACAGGGTAGAATACAGTAACACACATACTTATATTACAGGGCAGATTACAGTAACACACTAAGACTAACATTACAGGCTAGAGTACAGCAACACACAGATATAGAAATGCAACACCTCCAAACCCACTCATGAATAGACAACAACACAACCATCCAGCAGCACCATCCATAACTCACTGACATAGCACCAACATACAAAATAGTGTGTGCACCACAGACAAACAGCACCACAGACAGACAGACAGACAGACAGACAGACAGACAGACAGACAGACAGACAGACAGACAGACATACAGCATCACAAACAGACAGACAGACAGGCAGACAGCATCACAGACAGACAGACAGACAGACAGACTGACACCACCACAGACAGACAGACAGAAAGACAGACAGACAGACAGACAGACAGCACCACAGACAGACAGCATCATAGACGGACAGACAGACATACATCACCACAGACAGACAGACAGACAAACAGACAGACAAACAGACAGACAGACAGGCAGGCAGGCAGACAGACAGACAGACAGACAGCGCCACAGACAGACAGACAGACAGACAGACACCACCACAGACAGACAGACAGACACCACCACAGACAGACAGCACCAAAGACAGACATCATCATAGACGGACAGACAGACATACATCACCACAGACAGACAGACAGACAGACAGACAGCCACAGACAGACAGACAGACAGACAGCATCATAGACGGACAGACAGACATACATCACCACAGACAGACAGACAGACAGACAGACAGACAGACAGACAGACAGACAGACAGACAGACAGATAGACAGACAGACAGTGGTATGTGATTTCATTGTGAACTCCAGAACCTGTCATTGATCTTGGCAGACAGACAATGTACAATCACACAATCAGTCCACTAAGAGAGACAGACCCCTCCATCTCTGTGGAACAGTATTAACACAATCAGTCCACTAAGAGAGGAGACCCCTCCATCTCTGTGGAACAGTATTAATCACACAATCAGTCCACTAAGAGAGGAGAGACCCCTCCATCTCTGTCAGTATTAATCACACAATCAGTCCACTAAGAGGAGAGACCCCTCCATCTCTGTGGAACAGTATTAATCACACAATCAGTCCACTAGAGAGGAGGACCCCTCCATCTCTGTGGAACAGTATTAATCACACAATCAGTCCACTAAGAGAGGAGAGACCCCTCCATCTCTGTGGAACAGTATTAATCACACAATCAGTCCACTAAGAGAGGAGAGACCCCTCCATCTCTGTGGAACAGTATTAATCACACAATCAGTCCACTAAGAGAGGAGAGACCCCTCCATCTCTGTGGAACAGTATTAATCACACAATCAGTCCACTAAGAGAGGAGAGACCCCTCCATCTCTGTGGAACAGTATTAATCACACAATCAGTCCACTAAGAGAGGAGAGACCCTCCATCTCTGTGGAACAGTATTAATCACACAATCAGTCCACTAAGAGAGGAGAGATCCTACTCTGGGTAAGAGTATCAGTTTGGCCTGGGAGCTGCCAGTCGAGCCCCTCTGCCTTTCCTGAGTAAAGAGAGAGATGTTTGGAGGTTGTGGTGGTAGGGGGAAGGAAAGGGAGGAGGGGAGGAGGGGAGAAAGGGGAGAAAGGGGAGGTCCTCTGCACCTCATGCTGTCCCCCCACCTCCTTCTCAAGTCCCCCTCCACCGGACCTCCCAGCTGACAGGCAACATCACCTGTCAAAGTACTCAGATAATTGGAGATGAATGCGGTGTCTCGCCCTCTCTCTCCCCCTCTCACACACACTCTCTTCCCTCTCCCTTCCCTCTCCCTTCTCTCTCCCCCTCTCACACAAACTCTCTTCCCTCTCCCTTCCCTCTCCCTTCTCTCTCCCCCTCTCACACAAACTCTCTTCCCTCTCCCTTCTCTCTTCCCCCTCTTTCTCACACCCTCTCTCTCTCTTGCATTCTTTCTTCTCCCGCTTTATCTCTCTCAGCATCGATCTCTCTCTCCCCCTTCCCCCCTCCCATTTATCTGTCTGTCTGTCTGTCAGTCACTTTCCTCCCCCTCCCCTCCCTCTCTCACTCTCCCCTTCTCTCTCTGTTTCTCTGCCTTCCTTCACTCTGATTTCCTTCCAACAGGTTCAGGCACAGCAGACCAGCCCAGGCCATAGAGGAGGAAGAGGATATACAGGGACTGGCTGGAGAAACATGTTGCCTCAGTGATTCCTCTCAATGACCAGAGAGGACAGTGTGTGTGAGTGTGTGTTTACAGTTGTGTAATGTACTGTAAAACACAAAGAATATCCTGCGTCTTGTCTTCCCCAAGAGGACGACAGGTCAGGTCGTTCTTTAGCAAAGCCAAAACCATACGGATGGAATAATGGATATTGTGAAAAACACTGGTCTTCCTAAACCAGCTGGGGAAACCGTCCCACTGCTGCCACTAAACGTGCGGGGTATCGTCCATCCATCTCATAGACATCTCGTTGTTACACACTTTCATTTGATAAGATCCTGTATAATGTGAATACTGCTTATCATTCCAGTTCTACTGATGATTCCACATGAGTCTCTGCAGTAAAAACCAAACAGGTTACATTGTAGTCATTTAGCAGACACTCTTATCCAGAGAGACTTACAGTAGTGAGTACATACAAGTTCATACTGGTCCCCCGTGGGAATCAAACCCACAACTCTGGTGTTGCAAGCACCACGCTCTACCAACTGAGCCACACAGGACGGTCGCAGAGCAGAGCAAGTAGAAGTGAAGAAGAGTCCTATACTCCATGTTCAGCACAGGTTAACACTCAGAGGGGTGTAGGGGGGGAGCCCAAACATAAAGTAGGAATTCATATACCTGTATATATACCACAGTGGCATCATATACCTGTATATATACCACAGTAGCATCCTATACCTGTATATATACCACAGTAGCATCATATACCTGTATATATACCACAGTAGCATCCTATACCTGTATATATACCACAGTAGCATCATATACCTGTATATATACCACAGTAGCATCCTATACCTGTATATATACCACAGTAGCATCATATACCTGTATATATACCACAGTAGTATATCACATGACCAGGTCTCTACACAAACAAATAATTTACAGGTGTGACACTGTTTCCCCCGCCACTGTTGACCTTAAATCAATATGACTTAGTCCTTCATCTCTAGACAATCTATTAAAATGGCTATTAAAAAAACCCTGCGCCTTAAACATCACCGGGAGGCCATACATACATAGTAGGGTCATCCTAAATGGTACTCTATTCCCTATATAGTGCATTACCTTTGACCAGGTCCGTAGACAATATGGTGCCGTTTGGGACGCACCCTTTCAAGCTATAGCCACCAGCGGCTATCTTTACCCTTGAGTAATTGTCCTCCCTCAAATCAGAATGTATATCAATATTCTGTACAAATTATTCTACACGTCTTGCAGTAGCCTAGTCCATCTCTGTTTGCCCTTGTTAACCAAAGCAAATGGAATTATCTGTGTAGGCTGGATCAGGGTTCACCCCATGTCTCTCTCTCCCTCCTTCTCTCTCTTTTTCTCTCTCTCCCTCCCTCCCTCCCTCTCTTTCAGCTATCTCTCTCTGGTATCTCTCTCTTTCTTTCTGGTCTCTCTCTCTCTTTCTGGTTTCTCTCTCTCTCTCTCTCTTGCATATCTTTCTCTCTCTCCCTGGTCTCTCTCTCTCTCTTTCTGGTCTCCCTCTTTCTGGTCTCTCTCTTTCTGGCCTCTCTCTCTTTCTAGTCTCCCTATCTCTGGTCTCGCTCTCTCTCTCTTTCTGGTCTCTCTCTTTCTGTCTGTCTCTGTTCTCTCTCTCTGGTATATCTTTCTGGTCTCTCTCTTTCTGGTCTCTCTGGTATCTCTTTCTGTCTCTCTGGTCTCTCTCTCTCTCTCTCTCTCTTTCTCTCTCTCTCTCTCTCTGGTATCTCTTTCTGTCTCTCTGGTCTCTCTTTTTCTGGTCTCTCTCTCTCTGGTATCTCTTTCTGTCTCTCTGGTCTCTCTCTCTCTGGTCTCTCTTTTACTGGTCTCTCTCTCTTGTATCCTTTCTGTCTCTCTCTGGTCTCTCTTTTTCTGGTCTCTCTCTCTCTGGTCTCTCTATCTCTCTGGTCTCTCTTTTTCTGGTCTCTCTCTCTCTGGTAAGCTTTCTGTCTCTCTCTGGTCTCTCTCTCTTTCTGATCTCTCTGTCTTGATGACACGAGATGTCATCCTGCAGTGAGCCAGCGTGGAACCTTAGTTTATTCCACATATCAGCTGAACAGGAGGCGGCAAACCTACACCCTGAGAAAATATTTGTTTGCTGCAACGGAAATCCGATATCATCCTGGCTTGTTTTCAAATCTCAGGCCAGTCCAGGCGGTCTATGCCATGTGGGGGACTGATTTATGTGAGTGAGTTTGTCCATTTAATAGGTGGATAAACTCTCTAAACAACTCTGTGAATGTTGTGCAGTATGTCTCTCCTTCAGAGTCTATAGAGATCCATTGGAACAAGCTGGACAAACAGAACCGAATCAGGTGGTTCGCTTGAGGTATTATCTCTCATGACTATAAACACCAGCACGTCCATGACCTCACCTCTGGTTCTCACATAATACAAACCACCAGCATATATTTATCTTTGACTTACAGTAGCTCAAGTAAAGCACAATGCATCCATTAGTATAACCACTAGCACACTTAATATAGTAAAAGTCCATTACTACATTCATGTAAGCCTACTCTCGTGTCTCTATAGTATATCTCCTAAAGCCAGAGCCTGTTTCAACAAAGTGTTCAGTCACACAGCCTCTACTCTGACTGGCAATTCCAATTATCTCAAGTAAAGAACACTACGCGGCCATTAGCTTGATCATTAGTACACAACCTACAGATGTTGGATCTTAACGTGATCACCCTGTTGCAGGAGAACTAGAACGTGTAGTGTATTTGATATTTTTAAAGGATTCTAAAGTTTGAAATTTCCACTTTGAAATTTCAGACTTGATTCTTTACCACAAAAATGTATCAACACCTAAAAAAACATCCATTCATTATAATCCACAATATAATGATTCAGATTTTCCTGTTGCTGCAGGATTCTTCTCCTGCTGTAGCAAACTGGCTCAAATTAAGATCCTACACCTGTGCTGTACTGTATGCTGCTAAGCCAGAGCTTAATGGAAACCTCTCCAACAGAGCACAGCCACATGGCCTGAGGGATCAGGACTTCAGTCAATTCCAAAACAAAGCAACATGATCACACACTGACTGACAGACTCGTACAGTAACTAGTGCCCAAATAGACCTTGCCAGACTACCCTCTAGTCACACCCAAGATGTCCCTGACCCAGCAGGCCCATCTCCCTCCTCTAGCTATCAGTGAGCAGTTAGTTTTAATGAAAGGAGAGGGAACAGAGGAAACACACAGACTTGACGCTCAGCGACTAGAGAGATAACGCCCATTTCATGGATACTAGCAAGCTTTGGCGAACAACAAAACTGCTGTCATGCATACTGTTTAAAGGATACAACTGTGAAGGGAGATCTGAATGACTCGATCTGTGATTATCTCAACAAGTGTGAGGCCAGAGTAATGAAACTACCCCCCAGTCACACCCAAGTGTCCCCCTGGCCCAGCCTGGCACTACTCACTCTGTTGGCTTGATGAGGGGGCTGCTCCCCAGCCGGAATGATGGCCGCTCCTCTGTCACTGCCCCCTTTCTCAGGAGAAACTTTTCTGTCAGATCAAAACCTGAAAGAAAAGAGACAACAGGACAAGAAGGGCTGGTTTAAACTCAGGAAGTCGGCTTCACTGACATAGATTCAGCCTCGTCCTGACCTGGAATAAAAACACTTTCTATGGAGATGATCTTTGCTCAGCAAACTGACACTAGGTGTTACAAGGTGTTGTTTTAAACTCCAGTGCGGTGATCCAAAAATATGGATTGAGTCAGGACTTTCTAGATTTGCATCAAACTCCTGTCCAGTTTGATCCATTCCTATGGTACAATATAGTTAATGTATGCATAATTACTTCAAAGACAATAGATTTGACCATCAGTGCTCCCTCAAACAAATTGGTGCACGTCTGTTAGCGCAGGCTCAATTACAGAGTATTTCTGTTCTGTGTTACATAACCTGTGAACATATTCATGTTTTTCACCACACGTCTGAGACATGAACGTTATTACCCCCTTGGATCAGAGCCAAACAGATTTGTGTGTCCTAAATGGCACCATATGCTCAATAAAGTGCACTACTTTTGACCAGAGCCCTATGAGCCCTGTTCAAAATTAGTGCACTATATTGGGAATAGGGTGCCATTTGGTATGTAACCATTGAGAGAGAGATGGATTTATTTCAATTGAGGGACTTGCACACCAAAACACTGTAATTCTTACCGGTGAATTCTGGCTGTGGACCATTTAAACTGTAGGAAAACAGGTCCTTGTCTACTTTCAATGGAGGACATCTAGAGTTGTCTAGAAAACAGGGATAACATCATCAGCCATACAAGGTTCATATTCATGGAAGGAAAAATGAAGATGCAGACAGCAAACAAGTGCAGAATACCTTCTAAACACTTCAGTCATCAAAGACGAAAACGTTGAGATCTGATGTCCGACAGCGAGATTGAGGACTTAACCATTGGTTGATGTGCTCAGCAGGACTGCAATATAGTAGTTAGCCTGTGACGTGACTAGTGTCTTTCCATGTGGAGGGGCACTTCAGTCACTCACCACATCAGTGGTTGTTAGTCATCACTATCCATCCATTCATTAAGATTCACTCCGCGTCCCCAATGGTACCCTAGTCCTTATATAGTGCACTACTTTTGACCAGTGCCCTATGGGGAACAGGGTGCCATTTGGGCCGCAACCTCACACAGCCCAGACAGGGATGCAGAAGTGTTGTTAATTAGAGTTGGTGAAAGAGACCTAACTATAACTGGGCTCAACTTTGACCCTTTTTCTATTGAGCCATGTTTCCTCTTGGAGACTGGGGCACGGCTACGGGGTCGTGCAGCAAAACGTTTCACAACGTCATGCAATGGAAAACACTAACGGGTGTTTCTTATTCGACAACTTCAAATAATACCACTTCCCAGTTTGTCTTTTTGTGACGGTTTTCTTCAGTTTCGTGCCAACTGAACATGACCCAGACCGTATACTGTAGCTAAAACTGCAAACAAATGACTTGCCATGTTCCTGTCTGCAAAATCTGACCATGATCATCTACTGTGACAACACCAATGTTAGCCCAACGTTATTGGAAGGGCATGCTACTACCACTCAAAAGTCAACTCAAACGGGTAGCAACAACCTGTAATGTAGTTATCTTTTAGCTATATGTATTTCAAGGGATGTAAACAATACTGCCTGTTTCAGACAATATCTTGAGCACAGCCACATAGCCTAGCCTAGTGCGTGGTATGAAATATAAATTCCAAAACTGTGTGTACCACATAGCTCCCAAAATGTCTTCCCACTGTAAACTAAGCCTAAGGAGAGTGTCTGTGAGATCAAAGTCATCTTGGTGTTGGTGACAGTGTCCTTACATGCCACAGGATTGTGGCTCATTGGAAGCCTAGCGGTTAGAGCGTTGGGCCAGTAACTCAAAGTCACTAGTTCACATACCCATGCCGACAAGGGGAGAAATATGCCGATGTGCCCTTGAGCAAGGCACTGATCCCTAATTTGCTCCAAGGGCACCGTATTACTATGACAGACCCTGTAAAACAACACATTTCACCGGACCTACCTGGTGTATGTGACAATAAAACATGTTATTTTTGTTATGGAATGGTATCTAACTCATCAATCACAGGGTTTCCATGTGTTTGATGCCATTCCATTCACTCCATTCCAGCCATTATTATGGGCTGTCCTCCCCTCAGCAGCCTGTGTTAGATACATACCTATTCTTTCGTTCAATGCCATTCCAACAGTGCAAGGAATGGTATGTACGATCCAGAGGAAAGCTGCCCATTTTAGCAAGCAACTCATGTCTTCTCTGATGCAAGACAACATACTTCTTCAAAACCTAAAATAAAACACAAGTTAGTTATTCAAATAGTACGCCTACATCTTACAGTAACATATGAATGAATTTCATACATTTGTTTTGAAATTAATTAAATTAATCAAATATGTGAAGTATTAGTAATCTATTACACAGAAAACTGTCAAATGAGACGCGCCTTTTCTACCACGTAACGAAAAGTGTGTACTGTGTATGTAATGTGTGTCGTATCACAGTTGAAAATAACCAATGCTCCGCTGCAGACCTCAACTGAAGGTGTGAGAGCAAGGTGCGACAGGTCCACTGCAAGAGTTGCTGCGTTATTATGGCGCAATCATATCACCAGGAAAATATGCTAAACAGAAGAGTCACACTTTGTAGGCTATACCAAACTGAAACAAATAGAATGGGGTCGGCTATGTAGAACTAGTCTAAATTATGAATTTGAACCTGAACATAACTGTCCCGGGTCAGTGTGACACAGATCACGTTCGTAGTGAGATGAGATCACGCGCATGATGCCAACTGACAAAATACAACTTCGATGGAGAGATGCCAAATTCCTCAAACGTGCCAATCTCACAATTCAAACCAGTGATAATGTCTGTTGGACATTGAAAAACGCCACAGCTATAACTCAGATTGTTTGGAACTAGCAGACTAGACATTCCATGATAGTCTATTCCATTTATGCGGTATTCATATTTTCACATTTTCAAGGCTCCTCAATCATTAGATATACTTACCAAATTACGCGTAATTATGCATTCCGTTCACTGCAGCCTAATACGGTTCTTGCGAGCATATGGAAAAACTGCATGCTACACAAGTGTTACACACAGTATAGCCTATTTACACGAACATAACGGAATGTTCATAAATCATTTCGAGTGACTGAAGCCGTCCCGTAAAGCCAGACAAGTTCCAGAACATGAACTAAAGCTGTGCGCAAAACCACTAAAGTGCCAAACTACGACAAGGCTAGACCAAGGACCCCTACTTATAAGTTCGTATCGATACATGGCATTACAGAGGAGGATTTCAAGCAGCCATTATTATTCAAACTGTAAATTATGAATATCAAAAACCAAACCGGTCTACTTACAATTGGTGAGAAAGTTTCCTCCAGCATAAAAACGCATTAATCCATGAACGTTTATGAACGCATGTTTGGAAAAAATAGTCGGTTACTATTCCAAAGTACACGTGTAAAGAAATAAAAGTGAGAATGGGATCTCTTACTAGATCCTCGTGTCCTTATTAGTCGCACCGATTGACTGACCCTCCCACTCTCTCATTAGGCTACTGGAATGCATGGAGGACCCCAAGTCCGCCACCGGTGGAGGCATTACAATGGAAACGCTCCACAATTTGGATAAGAAAATAATATTTATGAATGAGAAAATGACTTGTTTAGTTATGCGATTATTGTTGTTTGACTGAGAACATCACATACAGTAGTACATCATTCATGTGAAAATAAACTGGTGCTCAAATTATGTAATGGAGTAATTCAATTATTTTCATTATTTTTTTCTGTTTTCTTCCATCACACTGTGTTAAATTAGAATTGGGAGCAAAACATTTCCTCTGCCAACAATAATGTTCATAATGTATGGATTAAATATTGATTTATTGATGAGAACATGAACTGGTGATGAAATACAGTACTTTGCTAGCTATAACCTCCAACTCAATGTTGCCTGATAGTCAATATTTTGTTTTTTCTTGATGAGTTTGATCAACACCTTGAATTGTACCTAGGCTTTGCTAGATAGTTCCATAGGAGTTGGGGTCTATTTTAGTCTCAGACTCAAATGCCACAACAGAATGTTTTGCAATCTCCTTGAGGATGGTGCTGAAGGGCTCATGTAGAGTTTTACGCAAGTTAGAATGAACCCTATGGTGCTGAAGGGCTCATGTAGAGTTTTATACTAAGTTAGAATGAACTCTATGGTGCTTGAAATGTTTATCCAAAATCTTTTCACAAGGAACATAAAGAATAGTTATTTAAGATATATCTTTAATATATACTGAACAAAAATATAAGGCAAAAATACAACAATACCAACAATTTTACTGAGTCACAGTTCATATAGGAAATCATTCAATTGAAAAAATTATTAGCGCCAAATCTATGGATTTCACATAACTGAGCAGGCGCAGTCATGGGTGGGCCTGGGAGGGCACAGGCCCACCCACTGGGGAGCCAGGTTCACCCACTGGGGAGCCAGGCCCAGCCAATCAGAATGAGTTTTTCCCCACAAAAAGCCTTTATTACAGACAGAAATACTCCTCAGTTTTATTCTCTAAAGCGACGTTGGAGGCGGCCCATGGTAGAGAAATTAAAAATCACTTATCTGGCAACAGCTCTGGTGGACATTGCTGAAGTCAGCACGCCAATTGCACACTCCCTCAAAACTTGAGATGTCCGTGGCATTGTGTTGTGTGACAAAATTGTATATTTTAGAGTAGCCGTTTGTCTCCAGCACAAGGTGCACCTGTGTAATGATTATGCTGTTTAATCTGCTTCTTGATATGCCACACATGTCAGTTGGATAGATTATCTTGGAAAAGAGAAATGCTCACTAGCCAGAATGTAAACAAATGTGTGCACAAAATTTGAGAGAAATAAGCTTTTTCTGCGTATGGAACATTTCTGGGATCTTTTATTTCAGCTCATGAAACATGGGAACAACACTTTACATGTTGTGTTAATATTTTTGTTCAGTGTAGTTTGAAAATAATAAGTAGGCCTATCTTTATTCTGAGATATTGTCAGCCTAATAGAACCAAAGCCCAAGGTGAAGTGGAGTTGAAGTGGAGGGCCAGCAGCATCACAGTGATAATGGACATCTAGCCTTGTTTGTAACTTCATGGTTTATTCACAACTGATCTAAGAATGAAGAAAAGCCTGTGATATCTTTTTCATCTGTAGGCACCCCATTGACCCCATACAACTTCAACACATTCTGTAAAGACATAACAAGTGAGTACAGAGATTATGCTAATTGCATGATAAATATATGATGGAAAAACTACATGGAATACCTGAAAACTACATTGTTAAATCTAAACTGGTATTTTATTCCTTCTCTCCCAGTCTCCACCATAGCTATTGGTAAAGAAGATATTAAATATTCAAAGAGATATTCATATACACTATATACAAGAGTATGTGGACACGCCATCATTGGTGGATTTGGCTATTTCAGTCACACCTGTTGCTGACAGATGTATTAAATGGAGAACATAGCCATGCAATCTCCATAGACAAACATTGGCAGCAGAATGGCCTTACTGAAGAGCTCAGTGACTTTCAACGTGGCACTGTCATAGGATGCCACTTTTCCAAAGTCAGTTCTTAAAATTTGCCCCCGGTCAACTCCAAGTGCTGTTATTGTGAAGTGGAAACGTCTAGGAGCAACAACGGCTCAGCCGCGAAGTGGTAGGCCACACAAGCTCACGAAACGGGACCGCCAAGTGCTGAAATGTGTAATGCATAAAAATCGTCCATCCTCGGTTGCAACACTTATGAAATGGGTTTCCATGGCTCTTCACCATCTGGGTTTGGCAGATGCCAGGAGAATGCTACCTGCCCCAATGCGTAGTGCCAACTGTAAGGTTTGGTGGAGGAGGAATAATGGTCTGGGGCTGTTTTTCATGGTTCGGGCTAGGCCCCTTAGTTCCAGTGAAGTGAAATCTTAACGATACAGCATACAATTACATTCTAGACAATTCTGGGTTTCTAACTTTGTAGCAACAGTTTGGTAAAGGCCCTTTCCTGTTTCAACATGACAATGCCCCTGTGCAGAAAGCGAGGTCCATACAGAAATGGTTTATTGAGATCGGTGTGGAAGAACTTGACTGGCCTGCACAGAGCCCTGACCTCAACCTATCGAACACATTTCAGATGAATTGGAATGCCGACTGCGAGCCAGGCCTAATCACCCAACATCAGTGCCTGACCTCACTAATGCTCTTGTGGCTGAATGGAAGCAAGTCCCCGCAGCAATGTTCCAACATCTAGTGGAAAGTCTTCCCAGAAAAGTGGAGGCTGTAATAGCAGCAAAGGGTGGGCAACTCCATATTAATGCCCGTGATTTTGGAATGAGATGTTTGACAAGCAGGTGTCCACATACTTTTGGTCATGTAGTATGTACGTAAATGTTTAAACAGTAATACATGGTCAGAGTAAAAATAGTTTCACGAACTTCGGCAACAGATAAAGAACTCCACCTCCACACAAGTAAGTCATGCCATTGAAGTAAACACGAGTTACCTCCCTTACCTTCCTTGGTACCTCCCTTCATACCAGCAGCCATTTATGAGGTATTTATATGTTATTCTAGTCTGTTTTATTCTATTCTATTTTATTGTGTTCTATTCTGTTCTGTTCTATTTGGTTCTATTAAATTCGATTGTGCTCTATTCTGCACCTGTACATAGCCAATCTGTAAACAGACCATTCAACTACCTCATCCCCATACTGTATTTATCTTGCTCCTTTGCACCCCAGTATCTCTACTTGCACATTCATCTTCTGCACATCTCCCATTCCAGTGTTTAATTGCTATATTGTAATTACTTCACCACCATGGCCTATTTATCCCCTTAACTCCCCTCATCCTACATCATTTGTACTCACTGCATATATACTTTTTGTTTTCCTTTTTTTCTACTGTAATATTGACTGTATGTTTGTTTATTCCATGTGTAACTCTGTGTTGTTGTATGTGTAGAACTGCTATGCTTTGTCTTGGCCAGGTTGCAATTGCAAATGAGAACTTGTTCTCAACTAGCCTACCTGGTTAAATAAAGTGAAATAAATAAATAAATAAAAATTATGTTCTACTCTGTTCTGTTCTATTCTATTTTGTTCTAGTCTTCTATTCTAGTCTTTTCTATTGTGTTATATGCTATTCTGTTCTAGCTGATTTGTTAATTCCTTACTTTCAATAAGAAGTTTCTGTGTGTGTGTTGCGTTATTGCTGCTTCATGTTGAATTAGACAAACACTAATCCATTTTATCTGTGGACTCTGATGCCTGACATGTCTTTAAAACAATCAGTAGGTGTGGATCTGGGACAGGACATCATCCAACCAGTAGGCAGGGATCTGGGACATCATCCGATCACCAGGCATGGATCTGGGACATCATCCAATCAGTAGGCAGGGATCTGGACATCATCCAATCAGTAGGCATGGATCTGGGACATCATCCAGTCAGTAGGCATGGATATGGGACATCATCCAATCAGTAGGCAGGGATCTGGGACATCATCCAATCAGTAGGCATGGATCTGGGACATCATCCAGTCAGTAGGCAGGGATCTGGGACATCATCCAATCAGTAGGCATGGATATGGGACATCATCCAGTCAGTAGGCAGGGATCTGGGACATCATCCGATCACCAGGCATGGATCTGGGACATCATCCAATCAGTAGGCAGGGATCTGGGACATCATCCAATCAGTAGGCATGGATCTGGGACATCATCCAGTCAGTAGGCATGGATATGGGACATCATCCAATCAGTAGGCAGGGATCTGGGACATCATCCAATCAGTAGGCATGGATATGGGACATCATCCAATCAGTAGGCATGGATATGGGACATCGTCTTTATAATCAAAGAGGCATGGATATGGGACATCGTCCAATCATTAGCATGGATCTGGGACATTGTGTGGTGGTCCACCTGCTTTATACTTCAAAGAGGCCTGAAAATAGGTGTTTTCTAAGCAAATACATTAGCATGGCTGCATTGTGTGGTGGTCCACCTGCCTTTATGCATTGTACCGTACACTGTGCCTATATGAGCTCTCATTGTGCCTTTTAGGTTATTATTGCCTTGAGGCTGATGTTCAACACCTGCCTTTATGCATTGTACCGTACACTGTGCCTATATGAGCCCTCATTGTGCCTTTCAGGTTATTATTGCCTTGTGGCTGATGTTCAACACCTGCCTTTATGCATTGTACCGTACACTGTGCCTATATGAGCTCTCATTGTGCCTTTCAGGTTATTATTGCCTTGTGGCTGATGTTCAACACCTGCCTTTATGCATTGTACCGTACACTGTGCCTATATGAGCTCTCATTGTGCCTTTTAGGTTATTATTGCCTTGAGGCTGATGTTCTAACACCTACCTTTTAACTGATATGAAATGCATAGGAACATCTTTATCTATGGTTGATGTATTAAATCCTGTATTCTAAAAAATATTATAATGTCTGCTTGTATACCCAGTAAAATGTTTAGTCACTCACATGGAAGCTCAACCCGTATTGCCCTGGGCCCTGCATGTGACAAAGCAAATGGTTTTAGTGATAAAATGATATGGTAAAAAGCATACTTTGTCTCAGAAATGCAAATGCAGACATGAGTTATGTTGAGGTCACCGCTGCCTGCCATGGTGCATAGAGAAACAGGTAATGGCCTAACCTCAAATCCTAAACAAGATCAATTCATTTTACTGTTGGGGGAGAGTGCCCATACAGACATTTATTGAATAAAAGCTCAATATATAGAAACAAAGATAAAGTAAGAGGGAAACCCCATGCCAGAAATGTTTTGTTAGCTTAGAGTCCACTGGCTGCTTCTGTTGTCTGTTTCAATGCAGCCAACTTCAAATGAAGAATACCGTCAGTGTGCTTAATCAATGCAGTAGAACACGACATTAAACTCAATGTGTGTGTGACAGGTTTCTGCAGGACAGTGGTTAATCAGTTCCTTATTCCTGAACCTAACGTCTCATTTGGAACAATGGTCCTTACTTGAGGAGAATCCTGATAGGTTGATGTTAGATCCCCTCCAGGAGTCACAATGAACAACCAGGGTTGACATTGTCCTGTCAGGGCAGAGGGACGTCCTAAAATGTACACAGGAAGGGATATTTATAACTTTATGAATACCTCCATTTTAAAGGGATCGTTCATTCAAATCACAAATGACATGTTTGTTTCCTTATCTTATATCAGTCTAATGTTCTAGTCCAGGACAGAGGGCAATCCACTCATTGGGTTTCCTCCTCCTATGGCTGCGGTCCCTGTACAGGGATCAAAATCAGCGGAAATTCCAGAGCGCCAACAAATAGTACTCGATACAACTCAAACTTTTCATTAAAACACAGGGTACTCAATTAAAGCTACACTCGTTGTGAATCTAGCCAACGTGTCAGATTTTTAAAATGCTTTTCGCAAAGCATGAGAAGCTATTATCTGATAGCATGCAACCCGAAATACCCAAAGGGGACGTAAACAAAATAATTAGCGTAGCCGGCGCTACACAAAACACAGAAATAAAATATAAAACATTCATTACCTTTGACGAGCTTCTTTGTTGGCACTCCTATATGTCCCATAAACATCACAATTGGGTCTTTTTCCGATTAAATCGGTCCATGTATACCCAAAATGTCCATTTATGAACACCGTCAGATCCAGGAAAACTCTATGTTTCAAAACGCAATGTCATTTTTTTAAATTAAAAAAGTTGCCTATAAACTTTGACAAAACACTTCAAACTACTTTTGTAATCCAACTTTAGGTATTAGTAAACATTAATAATCGATCAAATTGATCACGGAGCAATCTGTATTCAATAGCAGCAAGTCTTGAAATCATAGTCATATTCTCCCTTTCATAACTTCCTCCGGTGGACTTGACGACAGGAAGTGGCTATTACTCATTTGACCAAGGATTAACTTCAACACAATTCCCAACACTGGCGACATTGTGGAAGCTGTAGGAACTGTAAACCGGACGCTATCTATTTTCCCTTGCCATAGACAATACTGGCGGATTGATATTTTGTGTCGTTTTTTGTGAACAGTTTTCCTTGGGATTTTGCCTCCTACACACGTTCTGTTATAGTCACAGACATGATTTAACCAGTTTTATAAACTTCAGAGTGTTTTCTATCCACACATACTAATCATATGCATATACTATATTCCTGGCATGACTAGCAGGACTATGAAATTTTGCGTGATTTTTAACAAAAAGCTGCGAAAAGTAGCAGCCTCTTTAAGAGCTTTTCTGTAATGGACACCTGTTAAGAATAAAATCGTGACGTATCACGGAGAACATTTTAAATCTAACCCTCCATCATTCCTTCAATTCTGAACAGTTTCCCAGGCCCTGCCGATGAAAAACATCCCCACAGCATGATGCTGCCACCACCATGCTTCACTTTGGGGATTGTGTTCTCGGGTGACGAGAGGTGTTGGGCTTGTACCAGACATAGCATTTTCCTTGATTGCCAAAAAGCTCAGTTTTAGTCTCATCTGACCAGAGTACCTTCTTCCATATGTTTGGGAGTCTACCACATGCCTTTTGGTGAACACCAAATGTGTTTGCAATGGCTTTTTAATGGCCATTCTTCCGTAAATCCCAGCTCTGTGGAGTGTATGGCTTAAAGTGGTCCTATGGACAGATACTCCAATCTCCGCTGTGGAGCTTTGCAGCTCCTTCAGGATTATCTTTGGTTTCTTTGTTGCCTCTCTGATTAATGCCCTCCTTGCCTGGTCCGTGCGTTTTGGTGGGCGGCCCTCTCTTGGCAGGTTTGTTGTGGTGCCATATTCTTTCCATTTTTTAATAATGGATTTAATGGTGCTCCTGTGGGATGTTAAAAGTTTCTGATATTTTTTATAACCCAATCCTGATCTGTACTTCTCCACAACTTTGTCCCTGACCTGTTTGGCACGCTCCTTGGTCTTCATGGTGTCACTGGCTTGGTGGTGCTTCTTGCTTAGTGGTGTTGCAGACTCAGAAAAGGTGTATATATACTGAGATCATGTGACAGATCATGTGCCACTTAGATTGCACACATGTGGACTTTATTTATCTAATTATGTGACTTCTGAAGGTAATTGGTTGCACCAGATCTTATCTAGGGGCTTCAGAGCAAAGGGGTGAATACATATGCACACACCACTTTTCCATTTTTTATATTTTAGTATTTTTTGAAACAAGTCATTTTTTTCATTTCACTTCACCACAATTTGGACTATTTTGTGTATGTCCATTGCATGAAATCCAAATAAAAATCCATTTTAATTACAGGTTGTAATGTAACAAAATAGGAAAAATGCCAAGCGGGGTGAATACTTTTGCAAGGCACTGTAATGGGTAAATCACCAACGGTTCAGCGTCACTGTGCCTTCTGAATTTAAATTTAATTTAAATTTAACACAGAAAATGTCTTTGGGAAAATGTCTGTCTATCACATACAGCTTTGAATCAAATCAGTGCTATAACGTTGTAACCTCATCTAGCATTTGACCCCTAGTGTAGCTAGCAACCGGCACTCATTTAGTTTAATGTGTCAGAAGTCATTATCAGATCGTGTATCTCTCCATCATGATCGTTTTCCCACGGAGCACTGGGGCTGATCTCTATAGGAACTGTTGGAATGATGTTCAAGATGGATTTCAGTTAGGTAAGATGATACAAAGAGCAAAGCACTGCATGACTGACATTAAAAACAACATGTGTCTCTGTGCTGTTCATCTGTCTTCCCAAGAACTAATGGTACGTAAAGCCTTGTCTGAGCCGGAATGGACCACAGGGCAGAATCCTGTCTCCTGTTTCTGTAGCATTAGGCAGCTTGGACAAGACACTAATAATAACACAGGTGAAAAACCCTGTCCATAAACCGATACGACTGCTAAAAGAATGGAAGTAATTTAGGCAGAGCGTGTTGTGAATCACTGATTGTATAACTCACTCTTAACTCTCATTGAACCTGATTCTGAATTAAAAGGTCTCCGAAAGGGTTAATATTTGATTTGACAGTTAGCAGTTACATTCACCTCAATGAACTGTACATGTTTTGTCTCAAGTTAGAAATCCTATGACAATAAGCAACGTCTTATTTTCCTGGAACTTTCCAGCTGGGATGCAGCTATGCAGCAGTGTCCAACCTCAACAAGCTCATCAAATATGAAATGTATGAAGAAAAGTGGGGCTGTGCATTATTCAAGAGGGCCACCACATGCCTTCTCCAATTTCCAGTCATTTCACTTGTCCTCTCCATTTTGACTGCTTGTTTACCAATTCCATTCAGGTCTATACTCTTAGAAAAGAGGGTTCCAAAATGGTTGTTTGGCTGTCTCCATAGGAGAACCCTTTTTGGTTCCAGGTAGAACTCTTTTGGGTCCCATGTAGAACCCTATGTGAAAAGTGTTTTACATGAAATCGAGAAATCATGAAACCAAAAGGGTTCTTCAAAGGTCTCTCCTATGGGGAGAAACGAATGACCATTTTAGGTTCTAGATAGCCGACACTCTCAGGAAGAAAGGTGCTAAAACATACATGGTATAGTAAAGAAAAATGTAATTGGATAATTGTATTCCTTTTCAGTAAAATAAATGAACAGGTACCACAGCTGTTCTGTAACCCAGCAGTGAAGGGCTCTGTCTCAATCATCACTCCTTCCTCACAAGTGTGCACATGTTCACTACTTCCCAACAAATCTAAAAATCATTGGATTAGCGGAGACATGGGTGAGCATGAGTTTCCACCATATTTCATATACTACCAGTCATTTCCTTTCAAGCCAGCGAAGGGTAGATAACAAGTGCAGCTTTGGGAGTAAGAAGAGATCATTGGGACTTTGCCATGCAACTGTTACTTTAAATGTCCACCTGCTTCTTTCACAGACTGCAAAAGTTTAAAAGTAACTAACGAACATCAATAATGTTGTACATTTCCATTGACATGCAGCAGACATCCCCATTCAGTCACTCTCATCCTTTTTAATGACTTTTCTCCGTTTCTCCGTACGTGCCAAGTCTAGGCTTACAATAAGAATAAAAACGAATGCAATTTGATTTTAATGAGCATAATTACTTATGTGAAAGGTGTAAGATAATAGAATTTCTCGAGGAGATAATGTAAAAGAGGAGAGCTGACATTTTAGTGTCCTCTAGCAGCATGGAGGATATGACCGGAATGATTAACTGTAATTTAGCAGGAGTGATCCAGACTTTTATCAATCTGAATTATCACGCAACTGAAGGCAATATACAACTTCTGATAGAAAATGCCTGTGTGGCATCGATATTACTCAAACATTTATTCTAGTGTCCAAAAAAGGAGTGTAAATAGTATAATTTTAGTTATAAAGTCAGTCTCGTTCAAAACTGAGTTGTGTAAGTGAGTTCGTCATGACTTGAGGGTTGGGTTTTTGATTTCGACAATGCTCACTTGATTACTAGCATAGGATACACAGTTGCGATCTATCCAATTTTACGCAGAACACACAGACAGTGAGATAAACCTGCCAAACACAGCAGCGGAACAAACTGTTTTTTACAAGACAACATACCACACATTGTTTAACTTGAGAAATAGTGCACCAAACACCTTAGCTACTGTACATATACAACTAAACCTCTCAGCAAAAACTTCAAAAGTAATTACAGATTTCTTGTGTTATCTTAAATTCATTCTGACTACTTTGAGGAAGTGACATTGGCTTTGTTCCTATGGTGTCTCATGGGGGACACACATCAATAACTGCCACATCAAACCACAACCCCAAAGACTGAAATCAAATGTTTTAATGAGCAAGAGAGAAACATGTGGAGTCGATACATTCAGTTCAATGATGTTTCCTGTATAATCCTGAATTGCTTATGCTATATATTAGCCAATGAGAGGCTTTGAAACCACCAGCCATATTAGAACTCGATAAGCAGTCCTCTATAAGAATTATTGGAATTCTACAGTATTTCAATTAAATGTTTCAAGAACAAAATTACATGTATTTATATTGTTTTAGTTGTAGTGGGACATTTAAAAAAAATGTTTAGCTCTCATAATTTAATTCAAAAGCATGTTTTAAAGCTTCTGTAATAGAATAAATGTGTCAAAACAAATGTAGACATTAATAAATGCATTTTTATAGATTCCAAAATATTTTTTTAGAATGGTGGCAGAGTGCCAAGATGGAGGCACGGTGGCTTCAAATAGGGCCATGGATTCTCTAGAAACAGGCACTTCGATACAGCTACGACCGGAAGTTACTTTGTGTAGCAGATCAGGAAAACATTTTCGCTGACTCTAAACCCTTTTCCCTAACCTTAACCTAATCTCCTTACCACAGCAACAACAAAAAACACTTCTAGTCATAGCTGTATGGAAATGGCATGTTTTTAAAGGGATACTACAACATTTTTCAACATCATATGAATCTCCAGCACCACCCCAACATCAACGTATGTTAAAATGGCATGTTTCTATGATTTGTAGTAACAAGATAGAGGAAGATATGTTTCCAATGACATCATCGGTGTGCATCATGTCATTTTGACCAGTTGTGAGAATGCAAGGCCTACTGACTGCCTACTAATTGGTTGATGATATCATTGGAAACATATCTTATTAGTACAAAATACAGAAACGCGCCATTTTCACATATGTTGATGTTGGAGTGGTGCTGGAGATGAATTTGACATCATGAGGGCCCCATGCCATACATTTATGATAGACATCGCTTTCATTGTATCTGTTCCATTATGGCGTCTGTGAGAGCATGGGCAGCGCCATTGAGGCCCCTCCATTTTGAAGTATTCAATGTTCTTCTATTACCTCAATGAGTTGGCAAACAAACAGAAAGGGGTGCACACTGCTACCCAGAGTGTGTTGTTTGAACAGTTACAGCTAAGGTTAGTGATTCACTTCCATCTACAGATTCACTGCCATCTATTGATTCACTGCCATCAACAGATTCACTGCCATCTACAAATTCACTGCCATCTACAGATTCACTGCCATCTACAGATTCACTGCCATCTACAGATTCACTGCCATCTACAAATTCACTGCCATCTACAGATTCACTGCCATCTACAGATTCACTGCCATCTACCGATTCACTGCCATCAACAGATTCACTGCCATCTACAGATTCACTGCCATCTACCGATTCACTGCCATCTACAGATTCACTGCCATCAACAGATTCACTGCCATCAAAGATTCACTGCCATCAACAGATTCACTGCCATCTACAAATTCACTGCCATCTACAGATTCACTGCCATCTACAGATTCACTGCCATCTACAGATTCACTGCCATCAACAGATTCACTGCCATCTACAGATTCACTGCCATCTACAGATTCACTGCCATCTACAAATTCACTGCCATCTACAGATTCACTGCCATCAACAGATTCACTGCCATCTACCGATTCACTGCCATCTACAGATTCACTGCCATCAAAGATTCACTGCCACCAACAGATTCACTGCCATCAAAGATTCACTGCCATCAACAGATTCACTGCCATCTACAAATTCACTGCCATCTACAGATTCACTGCCATCTACAGATTCACTGCCATCTACCGAATCACCGCCATCTACAGATTCACTCGCCATCTACCCAATTCACCGCCATCTACAAATTCACCGCCATCTACAGATTCACTGCCATCTAGTTATGGATTTTTTCCTCACAAGTATAATTTATTACTGTTCCTTCCTGCTGAACTGGATGGAGATTATATATGATTCTTCCTTAACCCATAGGAAGTCCCACCCAGTTGACTACTTCAAAATGGTGTAAGTCCTCAATGGCGCACTTACTACAACAGGCTTTTTGAGTCCTATATCAATCTCTGTGGTCTGGGCCTACTGCTTGCCTCCATTTTCCCCAAACAAATTGACTAATGGTTTTGTTACAAAGTACAAACCTGTACAGTATATCTTTTGTTTCCCTGCGTCCTAATTGTAAGCGACCTAAACTGTTGTTATGGAAGATTTGACACTGTCGATTTAAGGCGAATGTAAACAAATACGTGAGAGCATCTCCAAATCCTCTCCTGTCCAGATAACAGAGAACGAGGAGGCATCATGCTTGTCAAATTCTTAGCCACACAATGCACCAGGCCCAGGCGGACTACAAGGCAAAGTACTGAAGTTCTGCGCCGACTAGCTCAAGGGAGTCTTCACACGACTGTTCACCTCCTGCTGAGCACCTGCACAGTGCCAAACTCCTGGAAGGTGTCGACCATAAGAAGCAGTGGTGTAAAGAACTTAAGTAAAAATACTTTAAAGTACTATTTAAGTAGTTTTTGGGGTATCTGAAATGTACTTTATTATTTACATCAGATGTGGACAGCTATTGTAAACAGACCAATAACTGTCAAGAATGGTGCTGGTCAAGTGCCCTTCACATCAATGTGGAAAAGACAAAGGATCTGATCATCAATTGAAACAACTTACCAGTGTCCCAATCATGCTCTCTGAACGACCAACCAGTGGAGGTGGTTGAGTGTTTCAAATACCTAGGGACACAAATTGCTAACAACCTGAGTTTTACAGAGTTTTCAGAGTGTATTTTTTTTAAAGCAAGCCAGTACCTGTTTTTAATTAGGAAAATGAAGGGGTTTGGGGTCAGCCAGAATGTTCTGGAGAGGGTGTACAGCAGCTTGGTGGAGAGCATCCTCAAGTTCAATATGACAGTCTGGTATGGTAATCTGAGCGTGAGGAGCAAAACCAAACTGACAAGAATAGTAAACACAGCCAGCAAAGTAATTGGTCGACCACAGGCACATTTGAGCAGTCTGTTCCACAAGACAAACAAAAAGAAGGCAGTGGTTGTCGTTGGCGACTACTCCCACCCTTTACACCCTCAGGTTGAGAAGCTTCAGAATGCCCATGGCCAAGAATCATGTGTTCAAACATTCATTTGTTCCTTGTGCTGTTGGACTACTAAATGCCAAGTACATTGTATCTGTATATGTACTGATCTATCTAGTGCAGTTGGAACAGTGATCGGTTGTGAGTGAATGTATTAATGTCCTCTATGTTGTTAGTGTTTGCAACATGATGGACTGACTGGTTTAAATGTGTCTGATGTGAGACTGTCTGTGTCTGTGATCCTTTTAATGGAAGGTGATTCCAGAGAAACATGTCCATCCTGGATGGACATTTTTATTCTATTCTATTCTA
>NW_027011203.1:0-25562 GCF_036934945.1 Oncorhynchus masou masou | reverse complement strand
CCTGTACTCTGTACACTCTCTGTGACTGTAGTCTGACTGTATCTCTCTCTCAGTTCCTGTACTCTGTACACTCTCTCTGACTGTAGTCTGACTGTATCTCTCTCCAGTTCCCTGTACTCTGTACACTCTCTGTGACTGTAGTCTGACTGTATCTCTCTCCAGTTCCCAGTACTCAGTACACTCTCTGTGACTGTAGTCTGACTGTATCTCTCTCTCCAGTTCCCAGTACTCTGTACACTCTCTCTGACTGTAGTCTGACTGTATCTCTCTCTCCAGTTCCCTGTACTCTTGTACACTCTCTCTGACTGTAGTCTGACTGTATCTCTCTCCAGTTCCCTGTACTCTGTACACTCTCTCTGACTGTAGTCTGACTGTATCTCTCTCCAGTTCCCTGTACTCTGTACACTCTCTCTGACTGTAGTCTGACTGTATCTCTCTCCAGTTCCCTGTACTCTGTACACTCTCTCTGACTGTTCCTGGTCTGACTGTATCTCTCTCAGTTCCCTGTACTCTGTACACTCTCTGTGACTGTAGTCTGACTGTATCTCTCTCCAGTTCCCTGTACTCTGTACACTCTCTCTGACTGTAGTCTGACTGTATCTCTCTCTCAGTTCCCTGTACTCTGTACACTCTCTCTGACTGTAGTCTGACTGTATCTCTCTCCAGTTCCCTGTACTCTGTACACTCTCTCTGACTGTAGTCTGACTGTATCTCTCTCTCCAGTTCCCTGTACTCTGTACACTCTCTCTGACTGTAGTCTGACTGTATCTCTCTCCAGTTCCCTGTACTCTGTACACTCTCTCTGACTGTAGTCTGACTGTATCTCTCTCCAGTTCCCTGTACTCTGTACACTCTCTCTGACTGTAGTCTGACTGACTATCTCTCTCTCAGTTCCCTGTACTCTGTACACTCTCTCTGACTGTAGTCTGACTGTATCTCTCTCCAGTTCCCTGTACTCTGTACACTCTCTCTGACTGTAGTCTGACTGTATCTCTCTCCAGTTCCCTGTACTCTGTACACTCTCTCTGACTGTAGTCTGACTGTATCTCTCTCCAGTTCCCTGTACTCTGTACACTCTCTCTGACTGTAGTCTGACTGTATCTCTCTCCCAGTTCCCTGTACTCTGTACACTCTCTCTGACTGTAGTCTGACTGTATCTCTCTCAGTTCCCTGTACTCTGTACACTCTCTGTGACTGTAGTCTGACTGTATCTCTCTCTCCAGTTCCCTGTACTCTGTACACTCTCTCTGACTGTAGTCTGACTGTATCTCTCTCTCCAGTTCCTGACTGTAGTCTGACTGTAGTTCCCTGTACTCTGTACACTCTGACTGTAGTCTGACTGTATCTCTCTCCAGTTCCCTGTACTCTGTACACTCTCTCTGACTGTAGTCTGACTGTATCTCTCTCTCCAGTTCCCTGTACTCTGTACACTCTCTCTGACTGTAGTCTGACTGTATCTCTCTCCAGTTCCCTGTACTCTGTACACTCTCTCTGACTGTAGTCTGACTGTATCTCTCTCCAGTTCCCTGTACTCTGTACACTCTCTCTGACTGTAGTCTGACTGTATCTCTCTCCAGTTCCCTGTACTCTGTACACTCTCTCTGACTGTAGTCTGACTGTATCTCTCTCTCCCCCTGTACTCTGTACACTCTCTCTGACTGTAGTCTGACTGTATCTCTCTCCAGTTCCCTGTACTCTGTACACTCTCTCTGACTGTAGTCTGACTGTATCTCTCTCCAGTTCCCTGTACTCTGTACACTCTCTCTGACTGTAGTCTGACTGTATCTCTCTCCAGTTCCCAGTACTCTGTACACTCTCTCTGACTGTAGTCTGACTGTATCTCTCTCCAGTTCCCTGTACTCTGTACACTCTCTCTGACTGTAGTCTGACTGTATCTCTCTCCAGTTCCCTGTACTCTGTACACTCTCTCTGACTGTAGTCTGACTGTATCTCTCTCAGTTCCCTGTACTCTGTACACTCTCTCTGTGACTGTAGTCTTACTGTATCTCTCTCTCTCTGTACACTCTCTGTTCCCTGTACTCTGTACACTCTCTCTGACTGTAGTCTGACTGTATCTCTCTCTCCAGTTCCCTGTACTCTGTACACTCTCTCTGACTGTAGTCTGACTGTATCTCTCTCTCCAGTTCCCTGTACTCTGTACACTCTCTGTGACTGTAGTCTGACTGTATCTCTCTCCAGTTCCCAGTACTCTGTACACTCTCTCTGACTGTAGTCTGACTGTATCTCTCTCTCCAGTTCCCTGTACTCTGTACACTCTCTCTGACTGTAGTCTGACTGTATCTCTCTCCAGTTCCCTGTACTCTGTACACTCTCTCTGACTGTAGTCTGACTGTATCTCTCTCCAGTTCCCAGTACTCTGTACACTCTCTCTGACTGTAGTCTGACTGTATCTCTCTCCAGTTCCCTGTACTCTGTACACTCTCTCTGACTGTAGTCTGACTGTATCTCTCTCCAGTTCCCTGTACTCTGTACACTCTCTCTGACTGTAGTCTGACTGTATCTCTCTCCAGTTCCCTGTACTCTGTACACTCTCTCTGACTGTAGTCTGACTGTATCTCTCTCTCCAGTTCCCTGTACTCAGTACACTCTCTGTGACTGTAGTCTGACTGTATCTCTCTCCCAGTTCCCTGTACTCTGTACACTCTCTCTGACTGTAGTCTGACTGTATCTCTCTCTCCAGTTCCCTGTACTCTGTACACTCTCTCTGACTGTAGTCTGACTGTATCTCTCTCCAGTTCCTGTACTCTGTACACTCTCTCTGACTGTAGTCTGACTGTATCTCTCTCCAGTTCCCTGTACTCTGTACACTCTCTCTGACTGTAGTCTGACTGTATCTCTCTCTCCAGTTCCCTGTACTCAGTACACTCTCTGTGACTGTAGTCTGACTGTATCTCTCTCAGTTCCCTGTACTATGTACACTCTCTCTGACTGTAGTCTGACTGTATCTCTCTCTCAGTTCCCTGTACTCTGTACACTCTCTCTGACTGTAGTCTGACTGTATCTCTCTCCAGTTCCCTGTACTCTGTACACTCTCTCTGACTGTAGTCTGACTGTATCTCTCTCTCCAGTTCCCTGTACTCTGTACACTCTCTCTGACTGTAGTCTGACTGTATCTCTCTCCAGTTCCCTGTACTCTGTACACTCTCTCTGACTGTAGTCTGACTGTATCTCTCTCTCCAGTTCCCTGTACTCTGTACACTCTCTCTGACTGTAGTCTGACTGTATCTCTCTCTCCAGTTCCCTGTACTCTGTACACTCTCTCTGACTGTAGTCTGACTGTATCTCTCTCCAGTTCCCTGTACTCTGTACACTCTCTCTGACTGTAGTCTGACTGTATCTCTCTCCAGTTCCCAGTACTCTGTACACTCTCTCTGACTGTAGTCTGACTGTATCTCTCTCCAGTTCCCTGTACTCTGTACACTCTCTCTGACTGTAGTCTGACTGTATCTCTCTCCAGTTCCCTGTACTCTGTACACTCTCTCTGACTGTAGTCTGACTGTATCTCTCTCTCCAGTTCCCTGTACTCAGTACACTCTCTGTGACTGTAGTCTTACTGTATCTCTCTCTCTTGTTCCCTGTACTCTGTACACTCTCTCTGACTGTAGTCTGACTGTATCTCTCTCTCCAGTTCCCTGTACTCTGTACACTCTCTCTGACTGTAGTCTGACTGTATCTCTCTCCAGTTCCCTGTACTCTGTACACTCTCTCTGACTGTAGTCTGACTGTATCTTTCTCCAGTTCCCTGTACTCTGTACACTCTCTCTGACTGTAGTCTGACTGTATCTCTCTCTCCAGTTCCCTGTACTCAGTACACTCTCTGTGACTGTAGTCTGACTGTATCTCTCTCTCCAGTTCCCTGTACTCTGTACACTCTCTCTGACTGTAGTCTGACTGTATCTCTCTCTCCAGTTCCCTGTACTCTGTACACTCTCTCTGACTGTAGTCTGACTGTATCTCTCTCCAGTTCCCTGTACTCTGTACACTCTCTCTGACTGTAGTCTGACTGTATCTCTCTCCAGTTCCCTGTACTCTGTACACTCTCTCTGACTGTAGTCTGACTGTATCTCTCTCTCCAGTTCCCTGTACTCAGTACACTCTCTGTGACTGTAGTCTGACTGTATCTCTCTCTCCAGTTCCCTGTACTCTGTACACTCTCTCTGACTGTAGTCTGACTGTATCTCTCTCTCCAGTTCCCTGTACTCTGTACACTCTCTCTGACTGTAGTCTGACTGTATCTCTCTCTCCAGTTCCCTGTACTCTGTACACTCTCTCTGACTGTAGTCTGACTGTATCTCTCTCTCCAGTTCCCTGTACTCTGTACACTCTCTCTGACTGTAGTCTGACTGTATCTCTCTCCAGTTCCCTGTACTCTGTACACTCTCTCTGACTGTAGTCTGACTGTATCTCTCTCTCCAGTTCCCTGTACTCTGTACACTCTCTCTGACTGTAGTCTGACTGTATCTCTCTCCAGTTCCCTGTACTCTGTACACTCTCTCTGACTGTAGTCTGACTGTATCTCTCTCCAGTTCCCTTCGCTCTTTTTCTCCATCCTGATTTCTTTCTTTCTCTTCAAATCACCTCTCTCTCTCCACATCTGTCCCCTATCGCCCGTCCTCCCTCCATCTCTCTCCCTCCCCGTCTCTCTCTCTCCCTTCCTCCTCTCCATCTCTCTCTCCATCCATCTCTCTCTCTCACTCCTTCCATCTCTCTCTCCCTCCCTCTCTCTCTCCCTCCCTCCATCTCTCTCCCTCCCTCTCTCTCTCGCTCCCTCCATCTCTCTCCCTCCCTCCATCTCTCTCTCTCACTCCTTCCATCTCTCTCTCCCTCCCTCTCTCTCTCGCTCCCTCCATCTCTCTCCCTCCCTCCATCTCTCTCTCTCACTCCTTCCATCTCTCTCTCTCCCTCCCTCTCTCTCTCGCTCCCTCCATCTCTCTCTCTCCCTCCCTCCATCTCTCTCTCTCCCTCCCTCCATCTCTCTCTCTCCCTCCATCTCTCTCTCTCCCTCCATCTCTCTTTCTCTCTCTCTTTCTGCCTCTCCATTTTTCTCTCTCCCTCCCTCCGTCTCTCTCTCTCTCCCTCCATCTCTCTCTCTCTCTCTCTTTCTGCCTCTCCATTTTTCTCTCTCTCCCCCTCTCTGTCTCTTTGTCTATCTTAGAGGATGCTCTAGTTCTCCCGCCCCCATGCCCCCTAGGCTCCTGGCACAGAGGACAGGAACAGCACAGCCCTCCCCCTTGTCTCTCTATAGGTTATTATACAACTCCACTACACCATCCTGCTGTCTTCTACCAGTCCACCACTGTCACCACAGTCATGCACCATCAATGAACTATGTTTTAATATTGACAATACTCTCTTTTCTCTCCCTCATCCCTCCTATCTCTCTCTTCTCTCCCCCTCCCTCTCTCTCTACCCCCTCCCTCCTCTCTCTCTCTCTTCTCCCCCTCCTCTCTCTCTCTTCCCTCCCCCTCCTCTCTCTCTCTTCCCTCCCCCTCCTTTCTCTCTCTTCCCTCCCTCCTCTCTCTCTCTCTCCCCCCTCCTCTCTCTCTCTTCCCTCCCTCTTCTCTCCCCCTCCTCTCTCTCTTCCCTCCCCCTCCTCTCTCTCTCTTCCCTCCCCCTCCTCTCTCTCTCTTCCCTCCCCCTCCTTTCTCCCTCTGTCCCCGTCCTTCTCTGGAACAGAAGAGTAACAAGGACACGTGTAACTTTGATAAAGAATTCACTAAGATGCCGGTGGATTTGACTCCTACAGATAAACTGTTTATAATGAACCTGGACCAAGACGAGTTTCTGGGATTCTCCTACACCAACCCTGAATACCCCTCTGATGAGGTGACCGGGGAGGAGGAGGAGGAGGAGGAAGGACAGAGTTAAGACACACACACACCAACCCTGAATACCCCTCTGACGAGGTGACTGGGGAGGAAGAAGAGGAGGAGGAGGAGGAAGGACAGAGTTAAGACACACACACCAACCCTGAATACCCTTCTGACGAGGTGACTGGGGAGGAAGAGGAGGAGGAGGAGGAAGGACTGAGCTAAGACACATACACACACCAACCCTGAATACCCCTCTGACGAGGTGACTGGGGAGGAAGAGGAGGATGGACAGAGCTAAGACACACACACACCTGAACACACACACACACAAACACACATTCAGTAACAGACACACACACCAACCCTGTCTCTGACGACGTGACTGGGGAGGGAAAGGAGGGGATGCGAAAGAGGAGGAGAAAGAGGAGGGGAAGGGAAGAGGGAGAGGATGAGGAGAGGAGGAGAAAGAGGAGGAAGGGAAGAGGAGGAGAAGAGGAGGGGAAGGGAGGAGGAGAAAGAGGAGAGGAGGGGAGGAGGAGGAGAGGAGGAGGAGGAGGGGAAGGGAGGAGGAGGGGAAGGGGAGGAGGAGGAGAAAAGAGGAGGGGAAGGGAGGAGGAGAGGACGAGGGAGGAGAAAGAGGAGAGGAGAACGAAGGGAGGAGAGGGAGGAGAGGACGAGGGAGAGGAGGAGGAGGGTGGAGAGGATGAGGGGGAGAGGAGGAATAGGAGGAGGAGGAAAGGAGGAGTAGAAGGGGAGGAGAGGGAGGAGAGGAGGAGGATAGGAGAGGGACGATGGGAGGAGGGGAGGAGGAGGGGGAGTAGGATGAGGGAAATTAGAGGGGAGGAGGAGGGAGGAAAATCAACTCTCCTTCCCTCCCTCCTACTCTCTTCTCCCTCTCTTGTTTTCTGTCTAATCCCTCGTTCTGACGGCTTCTCTCCTGGAGTTTCGTTTGGTGTGATGTCACAGGGTTGGTAATGCGGCAAGACACAACACACACACACACACACACACACACACACACCCACACACACACACACACACACACACACACACACACACACACACACACACAACACACCCACTCAGTAAATGAGAAAGGGTTCTGACTCCCCCCCCAGTGAGCCATTTCAGAAGCACAAACAGCAACAATACTTCCTTCCTCAGTTATTCATTAATTAATACGTGTATTTATTCATTTAGTTGTTTATTAATTTAGTTATTTATTTAGTTATTTATTTAGTTATTTAATTATGTATTTATTAATTAATTGAGTTATTTATTTAGTTATGTATTTATTAATTTAGTTACTGTTCTCTTTATTTATTTATTTAGTCATGTATTTATTAATTCATTTTGTTATTTAGTTATTTTTTCTCATTTTGTGGGATCTAAATCAGAGTAAGCTGTGTGTGTGTGTGTGTGTGTGTGTGTGTGTGTGTGTGTGTGTGTGTGTGAGTGTGTGTGTGTGAGTGTGTGTGTCGCTGGATAACACTAATTAGCTCCAACTCAGAGGAATAAAATGGGCCTACAGTCGTATGGCTTCTACAGGACATTACTGTAAAATCAGAGGAATAAAATGGACCTACAGTCGTATGGCTTCTACAGGACATTACTGTATAAAGTCTGAACGCCCTCCACATCCCTTTACCCTGAGGTTAATGCCGATGCATATGCAATAAGTCACAGCGTAGTGTTGTTTATATATACATATATATATATATATATATATATATATATATATAATGCAAATTAATTACTTAAAAATCATACAATGTCATTTTCTGGATTTTTGTTTTAGATTCCGTCTCTCATAGTTGAAGTGTACCTATGATATAAATTGCAGACCTCTACATGCTTTGTAAGTAGGAAAACCTGCAAAATTGGCAGTGTATCAAATACTTGTTCTCCCCACTGTGTATATAGATACGGTACCAGTCAAACGTTTGGCCACACCTCCTCATTCAAGGGTTTTTCTTTATTTTTACTGTTTTCTCTCTATATCTCTCTGGAACTCCTTCCAGACTGTTGGAAAGGCATTCCAGGTGAAGCTGGTTGAGAGAATGTCAAGAGTGTGCAACAGCTGTTATCAAAGGCAAAGAATGGGTAGCTACTTTGAAGAATCTAAAATATATTTTTATGATTTGTTTAACACTTCTTTTTTTGTTGTTGTTGGCTACAACATGATTCCATAATGTGTTATTTCATAGTTTTGACGTCTTCGCTGTTATTCTACAATGTAGACAATAGTAAAAAAAGAAAAGAAAACACTCTAATGAGGAGGTGTGGCCAAACTGTTGACTGGTACTGTATGTGGATATGCATAGTGACTGTCAGTGACTAACACAATGTAAACTAGTCTTATATATTAAATAGTTATTTATGTAGTATAACAGTGACTAACACAATGTAAACTAGTCTTATATATTAAATAGTTATTTATGTAGTATAACAGTGACTAACAGAATATAAACTAGTCTTATATATTAAATAGTTATTTATGTAGTATAACAGTGACTAACACAATGTAAACTAGTCTTATATATTAAATAGTTATTTATGTAGTATAACAGTGACTAACACAATATAAACTAGTCTTATATATTAAATAGGTGACCTAAAGAATATAAACTAGTCTTATATATTAAATAGTTATTTATGTATTTTAACAGTGACTAACACAATATAAACTAGTCTTATGTATTAAATAGTTATTTCAGTCAGATCAGCGGTAGAGCTGTGTAATAGGAGACTTGACATTTAAAGGTGATTTCCCCATATATCTGACATGTGCAGCATTTACTATGATGGCGGGTGGGACATTACCTTTAACAGGGGCTGAGCTGAAAGGGGACTGTGGGATTGATACCAGTCATCACTGCATTACAACAACCAACTAACAGCCTTGTGTGTGTGTGTGTGTGTGTGTGTGTGTGTGTGTGTGTGTGTGTGTGTGTGTGTGTGTGTGTGTGTGTGTGTGTGTGTGTGTGTGTGTGTGTGTGTGTGTGTGTGTGTTTTTTTACGTGTGTGTGTGTTTTTACGTGTGTGTGTGTTTTAAAGATATGTTCTATGAAGGGTATAGGTCCAGTTGTCTTGTAGTTTCTCAGCTCTAGGCTAAACACATATGATGTGTATATAGTTAATCAGACCATAGTAACATAGGAGTATTGTATTCTGCGGTGGTAAGAGCAGAGAATCGCTGTGATACTACGCTTCAATATGGGTTTCCCAGATATAGGGTTCATCAGAGCTTAGTGATGTTGTGTTGATGCTACCCTGTACACCTAAATAAATATGCATTAGGTTAGCAGTGAGATAAGCAATGCTTTAAATGTATGATCTATCAATAGGAATCAAAGGTGTGTTTAGTTATTGACTACGATGTTACATTGTACATCTGATTGTAATTCTAGAACTGATTCTAATTATAGAATACATTCTCATTCTAAATCTGATTGTAATTCTAGAACTGATTGTATTTCTAGAAATTATTGTAATTCTACAGCTACTGAGCAGAAATATATACACAACATGCAACAATTTCAATGATTTTACTGAGTTACAGTTCATATGAGGAAATCAGTCAATTGAAATAAAATCATAAGGCCTTAATCTATGTATTTCTCATGACTGGGCAGGGGCACAGCCATGGGTGGGCTTGGGAGGGCATAGGCCCACCCACTGGGGATCCAGGACCAGCCAATCAGAATGAGTTTTTCCCCACAAAAGGGCTTCATTACAGACAAGAAGTACTCCTCAGTTTCATCAGCTGTCCGTTGAGCTGGACTCAGACGATCTCACAGGTGAAGAATTGTGACATTATGTTGTGTGACAAAACTGCACATTTTTAGAGTGGCCTTTTATTGTCCCCCCAGTACAAGGTGCACCTGTGTAACGATCATGCTGATTAATCAGCCTCTTGATATGCCACAGCTGTCAGGTGGATGGATTATCTTGGCAAAGGAGAAATACTCACTAACAGGGACGTAAACAAAAAATGTGTGCAAATAAGTTTTCTTTTTGTGCGTATGGACATTTTGGGGGGGGGGGGGGATTTTTATTTCAGCTCATGAAACATGGGACCAACACTTTACATATTGTGTTTATATTTCTATTCATTGTATATAAATATGCATTTGTATAAAGGTAGACTCAGCTTTTTAACACCATCATTCTAAGTCGACAACAAGCTACCCCCCCACTTTAAATGACGAGTGTATTGCTGAGTCTACCTTTAATGATAAGATACGTTATTTGATTGAATGTTATTGACTAAGTATAGTTTACCTAAAGCTTACGATATTGTGTTGCTTTGTTGAATGTTATTGACTAAATATAGTTTACCTAAAGCTTACGATGTTGTGTTGCTTTGTTGAATGTTATTGACTAAATATAGTTTACCTAAAGCTTACGATATTGTGTTGCTTTGTTTTTTCATGCAGTTTAATTTGTAAATATATATATTTTTTTTTTTACGATTTAGATTAGTGATTTAGAGTCTTCCCACGTAAATGTTGTGTTTTATATTTAAATGATTATAAATGCTTATGAATTTGACTGAGGCAGTATATTTCCTGACCGTAGGGGGGGGGGGGTTGATAGGTTTAGTTCACATTTTTTTACGATTTAGATTAGTGATTTAAAGTCTTCCCACGTAAAATGTTGTGTTTTATATTTAAATATTAAAGATACGTAATTTAAATGATTCTAAATGATTATGAATTTGACTGAGGCAGTACATTTCCTGACTGTAGGGGGGGTTGATAGGTTTAGTTCACGTTGCCATGAAAAGTCCGAAGTCGAAGTATTTTACAGGATTCTACTTATTGTACATCGTTGATTCATCCAACCAGGTCTCACAGTCTCATGTCAGAATTAGACGGTATTTTTTTTGCATGTTCCACAAGCGTCAAAATTTAGAAGTTGTTCCAAATGTCAAATTTCAAAGTGTTTAAGGTTAATTAATTAACTTGTTAACGGTACAGGTTCCCCAGGGGCACCACAGCCCCCCCCCCGCTCAACTCAAAAGGTGGCGCACAGAATACAAAAATATTCTTTGAAATTTTAACCTCCACACATTAACATTAAGTCCAATAGCTCAAATGAAAGATAAACACCTTGTTCATCTACCCAGCGAGTCAGATTTCTAAAATGTTTTACGCCGAAAACATAGCACATATTTATGTCAAACCACCACAAAGTCAGAGATGATATACAGTAATTTTGTCTAACAAAAGATGCAATCACAAACGCAGGATTAAAATTAAAATAATTCACTAACCTTTTGAAAATCTTCATCAGATGACAGTAATAGGACATGTTACACAGTACATTTATGTTTTTTTCAATAATATGCTATTTATATCCATAAATCTCCGTTTACATTGACGCCATGTTCAGAAAATCCTCAAAAATGTCAGGAGAAATTATAGAAAGCTCCACCAGATAACAGAAATACACATCATAAACTTTGACTAAATATACATGTTCTACATATAGTTATAAAGATACACTGCTTCTTAATGCAACCGCTGTGTTACATTTATTTTTAACGTTACAGAATTCGTTCACTAGGCAATAATCTGAGGCGGCGCTCAGACGTAAGCAATATTACTCTGCTATGTTGGAGTCAACAGAAATACAAAATTACAACATAAATATTCCCTTACCTTTGATGGTCTTCGATCAGAATGTAGTGGAAAGAGTCATACCCAATACATCGTTTTGTTTCACTTCGTGTGTTCTTACAGTAGCATCTGCTAGCAGTTTCAGCTGAAATGCACCCAAAATTACTTCTGGTCACGAACAGTTGCCCATCAAAACTTCAAAATTACATATTATATGTCGACTAAACTGGTCAAACTAAGTGCAGAATCAAGCTTTAGGATGTTATAAACGTACAAAACAATTCTCAATTCTACTGGGCAATCGTGCTTCTTCTGAGGACTGGAACAAAGAAAGATCTGTTCCAAACGCGCGCTCTTGCCCCCATGTATTTTCTCGCGACATCCACTCTTTCGCCTCGCAAAGGGTCAAAGCTCGCGGGATTTGCACAATTAAACGCTGTACTGAATGAGGACATCTAGTGGAAGACATAGAAAGTGTTTGTTGACTAAACTGGTCAAACTAAGTGCAGAATCAAGCTTTAGGATGTTATAAACGTACAAAACAATTGGCGATTCAACCGGACAAAAGCAATTCTTCTCAGACAATCTGGAACAGAGGAAGGACTGTGTACAATTCACGCCCTAACGCGCATGTATTTTCTCACGACACCCACTCTTTTGCCTCGCAAAGGGTCAAAGCTCGCGGGATTTGCACAATTAAACGCTCTACTGAATGAGGACATCTAGTGGAAGACATAGAAAGTGTTTCCAGTTCCATAGCTGGTTGGGAAGGGTGGGGGCGATGACGTCAAAGTTGCCCCAACTTTCATGTTTCCAAAACTAGTTTGGGAGATTGGCTGCCCTGTGAGTTCTGCTATACTTACAGACATAATTCAAACGGTTTTAGAAGCTTTAGAGTGTTTTCTACCCAATAATAATTATTATATGCATATATTAGCCATTTTGGACAGATTTTATTTCAGTTTACTATGCGCACGCAATTCATCCAAAGGGGGCAGTATTGTCCCGAGCCTTAACCTCTTACATCTATGGGGGCACTATTTCATTTTTGGATGAAAAACGTTCCCGTTTTAAACAAGATATTTTGTCACAAAAAGATGCTCGACTATGCATATAATTGATAGCATTCGAAAGAAAACACTCTGACGTGTCCAGAAATACCAAGATATTCTCTGTGCGTGCCCTAGAACGCGAGCATCAGGCAAAACCAAGATGAGATGGCATCCAGGAAATTACAAGGATTTTTGAGGCTCTGTTTTCCATTGTCTCCTTATATGGCTGTGAATGCGAGAGGAATGAGCCTGCCCTTTCTGTCGTTTCCCCAAGGTGTCTGCAGCATTGTGACGTATTTGTAGGCAGATCATTGGAAGATTGACCATAAGAGACCACATTTACCAGGTCCGCCCGGTGTCCTGCGCCGAAATTGGTGCGCAAAAGTCACCTGCCAGTATTTTTCCATGGGATACAGAGAGGAAAGCAAGCTTCCACGAACTGCATATCAATGAAGAGATATGTGAAAAAACACCTTGAGGATTGATTCCAAACAACGTTTGCCATGTTTCAGTCGATATTATGTAGTTAATCCGGAAAAAGTTTTACGTTGTAGGTGACTGAATTTTCGGTTCGTTTCGGTAGCCAGACGCAATGTAGAAAACGGAACGATTTCTCCTACACACAGACGCTTTCAGGAAAAACTGCGCATTTGGTATGTAACTGAGAGTCTCCTCATTGAAAACATCAGAAGCTCTTCAAAGGTAAATGATTTTATTTATTTGGTTATCTGGTTTTTGTGAAAATGTTGCGTGCTAAATGCTACTCAAAATGCTATGCTAGCTTTGCATACTCTTACACAAATTAGTCAATTTCTATGGTTCAAAAGCATATTTTGAAAATCTGAGATGACAGTGTTGTTAAGAAAAGGCTAAGCTTGAGAGCAGACGCATTATTTTCATTTTATTTGCGATTTTCAGAAATCGTTAACGTTGCGTTATGCTAATGAGCCTGAGGCTTTAGTCACAAACCCGGATCCGGGATGGGGAGTTTCAAGAAGTTAACAGGTTGTTTAGGTATTAACCCAGAATTTTTAAGATTAGATATTAAATCTGAATTTTTAAGGTTAAGATTAGACATTAACTCTGAATTTTTAAGGTTAAGATTAGACATCAACTCTGAATTTTTAAGGTTAAGATTAGACATTAACTCTGAATGTTTAACGTTAGGGTTAAGTTCAGACATTTAACTCCAAAGGGTAGGCATTAACTCTGGTTAAGGCCTCTTGATACTCCCCACGCCGGATCCGGGATCTTGAATAAAGCCTCAGGCTCATTAGCATAACGCAACGTTAACGATTTCTGAAAATCGCAAATAAAATGAAAATAATGCGCCTGCTCTCAAGCTTAGCCTTTTCTTAACAACACTGTCATCTCAGATTTTCAAAATATGCTTTTGAACCATAGCAAATCACTCATTTGTGTAAGAGTATGCTAAGCTAGCTTAGCATTTTGAGTAGCATTTAGCATTTACATTACATTTAAGTCATTTAGCAGACGCTCTTATCCAGAGCGACTTACAAATTGGTGAATTCACCTTCTGACATCCAGTGGAACAGCCACTTTACAATAGTGCATCTAAATCATTTAAGGGGGGTGAGAAGGATTACTTTATCCTATCCTAGGTATTCCTTGAAGAGGTGGGGTTTCAGGTGTCTCCGGAAGGTGGTGATTGACTCCGCTGTCCTGGCGTCGTGAGGGAGTTTGTTCCACCATTGGGGGGCCAGAGCAGCGAACAGTTTTGACTGGGCTGAGCGGGAACTGTACTTCCTCAGTGGTAGGGAGGCGAGCAGGCCAGAGGTAGATGAACGCAGTGCCCTTGTTTGGGTGTAGGGCCTGATCAGAGCCTGGAGGTACTGCGGTGCCGTTCCCCTCACAGCTCCGTAGGCAAGCACCATGGTCTTGTAGCGGATGCGAGCTTCAACTGGAAGCCAGTGGAGAGAGCGGAGGAGCGGGGTGACGTGAGAGAACTTGGGAAGGTTGAACACCAGGCGGGCTGCGGCGTTCTGGATGTGTTGTAGGGGTTTAATGGCACAGGCAGGAGCCCAGCCAACAGCGGTTGCAGTAATCCAGACGGGAGATGACAAGTGCCTGGATTAGGACCTGCGCCGCTTCCTGTGTGAGGCAGGGTCGTTTAGCACGCAACATTTTAACAAAAACCAGATAACCAAATAAATAAAATCATTTACCTTTGAAGAGCTTCAGATGTTTTCAATGAGGAGACTCTCAGTTACATAGCAAATGTTCAGTTTTTCCTGAAAGAATCTTTGTGTAGGAGAAATCGCTCCGTTTTGTACATCACATTTGGCTACCGAAACGAACCGAAAATTCAGTCACCAAAACGTCAAACTTTTTCCGAATGAACTCCATAATATCGACCGAAACATGGCAAACGTTGTTTGGAATCAATCCTCAAGGTGTTTTTTCACATATCTCTTCATTGATATGCAGTTCGTGGAAGCCTGCTTTCCCCTCAGAATCGCATGGAAAAATACCAGCAGCTGAAAAAGACGTACCAATTTCGACGGAGGACACCGGGCGGACACCTGGAAAATGTAGTCTCTTATGGTCAATCTTCCAATGATATGCCTACAAATACAATGCTGCAGACACCTTGGGGAAACGACAGAAAGGGCAGGCTCATTCCTCTCGCATTCACAGCCATATAAGGAGACAATGGAAAACGAAGCCTCAAAAATCCTGTTGGTTTCCTGGTTGCCGTTTCATCTTGGTTTTGCCTGTCGCTCCCTTTCTAGGGCACCCACAGAGAATATCTTTGCAGTTCTGGAAAATTCAGAGTGTTTTCTTTCCAAAGCTATCAATTCTATGCATAGTTGAGCATCTTTTTGTGAAAAAAATATCTTGTTTAAAACGGGAACGTTTTTCATCCAAAAATGAAATTGCGCCCCTAGAGTTTCAAGAGTTAAGGGTAATGTTTCAACTAGACACAAAACTAAAATATATTTTTTTTAAATCACTTTCTGTCACCGGATATGAACTTGCAACCTTTGGCTCTTTGGAATCAGAGGCAAATGCTTCCAACCATCCGCCATCCCTTTCCACAAAAAAAGTGACCGCTCACTGTTGCCCCCTAGTGGTCTGTTTCCACGTCATCTCCTGACATCCTTAGCCAAGGATGGACGTCGAATAATGACTTGTGTCACGAGTGACCTGGCTGGATTCATCATGAGTCTATTTACTGTATAGCATTGATTCATAAGGAGTCTATTTACTGTATAGCATTGATTCATCAGGAGTCTATTTACTGTATAGCATTGATTCATCAGGAGTCTATTTACTGTATGGCATTGATTCATCAGGAGTCTATTTACTGTATAGCATTGATTCATCAGGAGTCTATTTACTGTATAGCATTGATTCATCAGGAGTCTATTTACTGTATATCATTGATTCATCAGGAGTCTATTTACTGTATATCATTGATTCATCAGGAGTCTATTTACTGTATAGCATTGATTCATCAGGAGTCTATTTACTGTATAACGTTGATTCATCAGGAGTCTATTTACTGTATAGCATTGATTCATCAGGAGTCTATTTACTGTATATCATTGATTCATCAGGAGTCTATTTACTGTATATCATTGATTCATCAGGAGTCTATTTACTGTATTACATTTACATTTACATTTAAGTCATTTAGCAGACGCTCTTATCCAGAGCGACTTACAAGTTAATTTTTTTACCTTTATTTAACCAGGCAAGTCAGTTAAGAACACATTCTTATTATTTTTTTTCAATGACGGCCTGGGAACAGTGGGTTAACTGCCTGTTCAGGGGCAGAACGACAGATTTGTACCTTGTCGGCTCGGGGGTTTGAACTCACAACCTTCCGGTTACTAGTCCAACGCTCTAACCACTAGGCTACCCTGCCGCCCCTGTATAGCATTGATTCATCAGGAGTCTATTTACTGTATAGCATTGATTCATCAGGAGTCTATTTACTGTATAGCATTGATTCATCAGGAGTCTATTTACTGTATAGCATTGATTCATCAGGAGTCTATTTACTGTATAGCATTGATTCATCAGGAGTCTATTTACTGTATAGCATTGATTCATCAGGAGTCTATTTACTGTGTAGCATTGATTCATCAGGAGTCTATTTACTGTATAGCATTGATTCATCATGAGTCTATTTACTGTATAGCATTGATTCATCAGGAGTCTATTTACTGTATAGCATTGATTCATCAGGAGTCTATTTACTGTATAGCATTGATTCATCGGGAGTCTATTTACTGTATAGCATTGATTCATCAGGAGTCTATTTACTGTATATCATTGATTCATCATGAGTCTATTTACTGTATATCATTGATTCATCATGAGTCTATTTACTGTATAGCATTGATTCATCGGGAGTCTATTTACTGTATATCATTGATTCATCGGGAGTCTATTTACTGTATATCATTGATTCATCATGAGTCTATTTACTGTATAGCATTGATTCATCGGAGTCTATTTACTGTATAGCATTGATTCATCAGGAGTCTATTTACTGTATAGCATTGATTCATCAGGAGTCTATTTACTGTATAGCATTGATTCATCAGGAGTCTATTTACTGTATAGCATTGATTCATCAGGAGTCTATTTACTGTATAGCATTGATTCATCAGGAGTCTATTTACTGTATATCATTGATTCATCATGAATCTATTTACTGTATAGCATTGATTCATCGGGAGTCTATTTACTGTATAGCATTGATTCATCGGGAGTCTATTTACTGTATAGCATTGATTCATCAGGAGTCTATTTACTGTATATCATTGATTCATCGGGAGTCTATTTACTGTATATCATTGATTCATCATGAGTCTATTTACTGTATAGCATTGATTCATCGGGAGTCTATTTACTGTATAGCATTGATTCATCAGGAGTCTATTTACTGTATAGCATTGATTCATCAGGAGTCTATTTACTGTATATCATTGATTCATCATGAGTCTATTTACTGTATATCTTTGATTCATCATGAGTCTATTTACTGTATAGCATTGATTCATCGGGAGTCTATTTACTGTATAGCATTGATTCATCAGGAGTCTATTTACTGTATATCATTGATTCATCAGGAGTCTATTTACTGTACAGCATTGATTCATCAGGAGTCTATTTACTGTATAGCATTGATTCATCAGGAGTCTATTTACTGTATAGCATTGATTCATCAGGAGTCTATTTACTGTATAGCATTGATTCATCGAGTCTATTTACTGTATAGCATTGATTCATCAGGAGTCTATTTACTGTATAGCATTGATTCATCAGGAGTCTATTTACTGTATAGCATTGATTCATCAGGAGTCTATTTACTGTATAGCATTGATTCATCAGGAGTCTATTTACTGTATAGCATTGATTCATCAGGAGTCTATTTACTGTATAGCATTGATTCATCAGGAGTCTATTTACTGTATAGCATTGATTCATCAGGAGTCTATTTACTGTGTAGCATTGATTCATCAGGAGTCTATTTACTGTATAGCATTGATTCATCATGAGTCTATTTACTGTATAGCATTGATTCATCAGGAGTCTATTTACTGTATAGCATTGATTCATCAGGAGTCTATTTACTGTATAGCATTGATTCATCAGGAGTCTATTTACTGTATATCATTGATTCATCATGAGTCTATTTACTGTATATCATTGATTCATCATGAGTCTATTTACTGTATAGCATTGATTCATCGGGAGTCTATTTACTGTATATCATTGATTCATCGGGAGTCTATTTACTGTATATCATTGATTCATCATGAGTCTATTTACTGTATAGCATTGATTCATCGGGAGTCTATTTACTGTATAGCATTGATTCATCAGGAGTCTATTTACTGTATAGCATTGATTCATCAGGAGTCTATTTACTGTATAGCATTGATTCATCAGGAGTCTATTTACTGTATAGCATTGATTCATCAGGAGTCTATTTACTGTATAGCATTGATTCATCAGGAGTCTATTTACTGTATATCATTGATTCATCATGAATCTATTTACTGTATAGCATTGATTCATCGAGTCTATTTACTGTATAGCATTGATTCATCGGGAGTCTATTTACTGTATAGCATTGATTCATCAGGAGTCTATTTACTGTATATCATTGATTCATCGGGAGTCTATTTACTGTATATCATTGATTCATCATGAGTCTATTTACTGTATAGCATTGATTCATCGGGAGTCTATTTACTGTATAGCATTGATTCATCAGGAGTCTATTTACTGTATAGCATTGATTCATCAGGAGTCTATTTACTGTATATCATTGATTCATCATGAGTCTATTTACTGTACAGCATTGATTCATCAGGAGTCTATTTACTGTATAGCATTGATTCATCAGGAGTCTATTTACTGTATAGCATTGATTCATCGGAGTCTATTTACTGTATAGCATTGATTCATCATTTTTACTGTATAGCATTGATTCATCAGGAGTCTATTTACTGTATAGCATTGATTCATCAGGAGTCTATTTACTGTATAGCATAGCATGATTCATCAGGAGTCTATTTACTGTATAGCATTGATTCATCAGGAGTCTATTTACTGTATAGCATTGATTCATCAGGAGTCTATTTACTGTATAGCATTGATTCATCAGGAGTCTATTTACTGTATAGCATTGATTCATCAGGAGTCTATTTACTGTATAGCATTGATTCATCAGGAGTCTATTTACTGTATAGCATTGATTCATCAGGAGTCTATTTACTGTATAGCATTGATTCATCAGGAGTCTATTTACTGTATAGCATTGATTCATCAGGAGTCTATTTACTGTATAGCATTGATTCATCAGGAGTCTATTTACTGTGTAGCATTGATTCATCAGGAGTCTATTTACTGTATAGCATTGATTCATCAGGAGTCTATTTACTGTATAGCATTGATTCATCAGGAGTCTATTTACTGTATAGCATTGATTCATCAGGAGTCTATTTATCTGTATAGCATTGATTCATCAGGGAGTCTATTTACTGTGTAGCATTGATTCATCAGGAGTCTATTTACTGTATAGCATTGATTCATCAGGAGTCTATTTACTGTATAGCATTGATTCATCAGGAGTCTATTTACTGTATAGCATTGATTCATCATTTACTGTATAGCATTGATTCATCATCTTACTGTATAGCATTGATTCATCAGGAGTCTATTTACTGTATAGCATTGATTCATCAGGAGTCTATTTACTGTATAGCATTGATTCATCAGGAGTCTATTTACTGTGTAGCATTGATTCATCAGGTCTATTTACTGTATAGCATTGATTCATCAGGAGTCTATTTACTGTATAGCATTGATTCAGCAGGAGTCTATTTACTGTATAACGTTGATTCATCAGGAGTCTATTTACTGTATAGCATTGATTCATCAGGAGTCTATTTACTGTATAGCATTGATTCATCAGGAGTCTATTTACTGTATAGCATTGATTCATCAGGAGTCTATTTACTGTATAGCATTGATTCATCAGGAGTCTATTTACTGTATAGCATTGATTCATCAGGAGTCTATTTACTGTATAGCATTGATTCAGCAGGAGTCTATTTACTGTATAGCATTGAGTCATCAGGAGTCTATTTACTGTATAGCATTGATTAATCGGGAGTCTATTTACTGTATAGCATTGATTCATCAGGAGTCTATTTACTGTATAGCATTGATTCATCAGGAGTCTATTTACTGTAGAGAATTGATTCATCAGGAGTCTATTTACTGTATAGCATTGATTCATCAGGAGTCTATTTACTGTATAGCATTGATTCATAAGGAGTCTATTTACTGTATAGCATTGATTCATCAGGAGTCTATTTACTGTATAGCATTGATTCATCTGGAGTCTATTTACTGTATAGCATTGATTCATCAGGAGTCTATTTACTGTATAGCATTGATTCATCAGGAGTCTATTTACTGTATAACGTTGATTCATCAGGAGTCTATTTACTGTATAGCATTGATTCATCAGGAGTCTATTTACTGTATAGCATTGATTCATAAGGAGTCTATTTACTGTATAGCATTGATTCATCAGGAGTCTATTTACTGTATAGCATTGATTCATCTGGAGTCTATTTACTGTATAGCATTGATTCATCAGGAGTCTATTTACTGTATAGCATTGATTCATCAGGAGTCTATTTACTGTATAGCATTGATTCATCAGGAGTCTATTTACTGTATAACGTTGATTCATCAGGAGTCTATTTACTGTATAGCATTGATTAATCGGGAGTCTATTTACTGTATAGCATTGATTCATCAGGAGTCTATTTACTGTATAGCATTGATTCATCAGGAGTCTATTTACTGTATAGCATTGATTCATCAGGAGTCTATTTACTGTATAGCATTGATTCATCAGGAGTCTATTTACTGTGTAGCATTGATTCATCAGGAGTCTATTTACTGTATAGCATTGATTCATCAGGAGTCTATTTACTGTATAGCATTGATTCATCAGGAGTCTATTTACTGTATAGCATTGATTCATCAGGAGTCTATTTACTGTATAGCATTGATTCATCAGGAGTCTATTTACTGTATAGCATTGATTCATCAGGAGTCTACTATATATAGTATATACTATTCAATGGTTTCTCCAGTTACCTGATCGCTCTAAAGCTGACCTTACTGCCGACTGCTATAGAGGAGGATTAGAAATATGTTAGGAGTGATTAGCTACAGTATATATTGATTAGCTACAGTATATATTGATTAGCTACAGTATATATTGATTAGCTACAGTATATATTGATTAGCTACAGTATATACTGATTAGCTTCAGTATATATTGATTAGCTACAGTATATATTGATTAGCTACAGTATATATTGATTAGCTACAGTATATATTGATTAACTACAGTATATATTGATTAACTACAGTATATATTGATTAACTACAGTATAAATTGATTAACTACAGTATATATTGATTAGCTACAGTATATATTGATTAGCTACAGTATATATTGATTAACTACAGTATATATTGATTAGCTACAGTATATATTGATTAGCTACAGTATATATTGATTAGCTACAGTATATATTGATTAGCTACAGTATATATTGATTAACTGCAGTATATATTGATTAGCTACAGTATATATTGATTAGCTACAGTATATATTGATTAGCTACAGTATATATTGATTAGCTACAGTATATATTGATTAGCTACAGTATATATTGATTAACTGCAGTATATATTGATTAGCTACAGTATATATTGATTAGCTACAGTATATATTGATTAACTACAGTATATATTGATTAGCTACAGTATATATTGATTAGCTACAGTATATATTGATTAGCTACAGTATATATTGATTAGCTACAGTATATATTGATTAGCTACAGTATATATTGATTAACTACAGTATATATTGATTAGCTACTGTATATATTGATTAGCTACAGTATATATTGATTAGCTACAGTATATATTGATTAACTACAGTATATATTGATTAACTACAGACAGGGACTTTAATGCAGGGCAGCCATCTTCCTAATACTCCACACAGGGACTTTAATGCAGGGCAGCCATCTTCCTAATACTCCACACACAGGGACTTTAATGCAGGGCAGCCATCTTCCTAATACTCCACACAGGGACTTTAATGCAGGGCGACCATCTTCCTAATACTCCACACAGGGACTTTAATGCAGGGCGGCCATCTTCCTAATACTCCATACAGGGACTTTAATGCAGGGCGGCCATCTTCCCAATACTCCACACAGGGACTTTAATGCAGGGCAGCCATCTTCCTAATACTCCACACAGGGACTTTAATGCAGGGCGGCCATCTTCCTAATACTCCACACAGGGACTTTAATGCAGGGCGGCCATCTTCCTAATAATCCACACAGGGACTTTAATGCAGGACAGCCATCTTCCTAATACTCCATACAGAGACTTTAATGCAGGGCGGCCATCTTCCTAATACTCCATACAGAGACTTTAATGCAGTGCGGCCATCTTCCTAATACTCCACACAGAGACTTTAATGCAGGGCGGCCATCTTCCTAATACTCCACACAGAGACTTTAATGCAGGGCAGCCATCTTCCTAATTTCTATGCCATGTGTAACCAGAGGGGGGGGGGACTCTAGACCACCTTTACTCCACACACAGAGATGCATACAAAGCTCTCCCTCAACCCTCCATTTGTGCAAATCTGACCATATCCTCCTGATTCCTGCCTACATTTTTTTTTTTTACTAAAGCAGGAAGTGACTCAATACGGATGTGGTCAGATGACACGAATGCTACGCTACAGGACTGTTGTGCTAGCACGGACTGGAATCTGTTCACGGGATTCATCACGAAGGCAATGAGGAGTACACCACTTCAGTCATCGGCTTCGTCAATAAGTGCATCGATGACGTCATCTCCAAAGTGACCGTACGTACTTTTCCCGACCAGAAGCCATGGATTACAGGCAACATCTGCACCGAGCTAAAGGCCAGAGCTGCCGCTTTTCAAGGAGCGGGACACTAATCTGCTCGCTTAAAATGAATCCTGCTACGCCCTCAGACGAACCATCAAACAGGCAAAGCGTCAATACAGGACTAAGATGGAATCATAAACACCGTCTCTGACGCTTGTTGGATGTGGCTTGAAAACTGTTACAGACTACAAAGTGAAACCCAGCCATGACGCGAGCCTTCCAGACGGATTAAATGCCTTTTATGCTTGCTTCAAGGCAACCAACACTGAAGCAGGCATGAGAGGACCAGCTGTTCCAGACGACTGTGTGATCATTCTCTCCGTAGTGTAGCCAATGTGAGTAAGACCTTTTAACAGGTCAACATTCACAAGGCCACAGGGCAAGACAGATTACCAGGACGTGTACTCAGAGCATGCGTGGACCAACTGGCAAGTGTCTTCACTGACATTTTCAACCTTTCCCTGTCAGAGTCTGTAATACCAACATGTTTTAAGCAGACCACCATAGTACCTGTGCCCAAGAACACTAAAGGTAACCTGCCTAAATGACTACCGCCCCGTGACACTCACATCTATAGCCATGAAGTGCTTTGAAAGGCTGGTCATGTCTCACATCAACACCATCAACCCAGAAACCCTAGACCCACTCCAATTCGCATACCGCCCCAACAGATCCACAGATGATGTAATCTCTACTGCACTCCACACTGCCCTTTCCCACCTGGACAAAAGGATCAACGACAACAATGAGACAGCCTATAGGGAGGAGGACAACTAAATTAGGAGAGAGAAAGAAAGGTATGGGAAGAGAGAGAAAGAGGTATGGGAAGAGAGAAAGAGAGGTATGGGAAGAGAGAAAGAGAGGTATGGGAAGAGAGAAAGAGAGGTATGGGAAGAGAGAAAGAGAGGTATGGGAAGAGAAAGAAAGAGATATGGGGAGAGAGAAAGAGAGGTATGGGAAGAGAGAAAGAGAGGTATGGGAAGAGAAAGAAAGAGATATGGGGAGAGAGAAAGAGAGGTATGGGAAGAGAGAAAGAGATATGGGAAGAGAAAGAAAGAGATATGGGGAGAGAGAAAGAGAGGTATGGGAAGAGAGAAAGAGAGATATGGGAAGAGAGAGAAAAAGGTATGGGAAGAGAGATAAAGAGAGGTATGGGAAGAGAGATAAAGAGAGGTATGGGAAGAGAGATAAAGAGAGGTATGGGAAGAGAGAGAAAGAGAGGTATGGGAAGAGAGAGAAAGAGGTATAGGAAGAGAGATAAAGAGAGGTATGGGAAGAGAGAGAAAGAGAGATATGGGAAGAGAGAGAAATAGAGGTATGGGACGAGAGAGAAAGAGAGGTATGGAAGAGAGAGAAAGAGGTATGGGAAGAGAGAGAAAGAGGTATGGGAAGAGAGAGAAGAAAGAGAAACAGGGTGAGACAGGGGTAGGAACAGGGCAAAGAGCGAGGGATGGTGAAAGAGAAACAGGGTGAGACAGAGGTAGGAAAAGGGCAGAGAGCGAGGGATGGAGAAAGAGAAACAGGGTGAGACCCAGAGGTAGGAAAAGGGCAGAGAGCGAGGGATGGAGAAAGAGAAACAGGGTGAGACAGAGGTAGGAAAAGGGCAGAGAGCGAGGGATGGAGAAAGAGAAACAGGGTGAGACAGAGGTAGGAAAAGGGCAGAGAGCGGGGGATGGAGAAAGAGAAACAGGGTGAGACCCAGAGGTAGGAAAAGGGCAGAGAGCGAGGGATGGAGAAAGAGAGGAAATGACAGAAGAAGAAGTGGTTCTGTTATTTAGTTCATTCAGAGGATCTAAGAAGATGTTCAGGAGAGGATTTACACACACAGTTTCTTACACTCAGTACCCTCGTGTTTACCCTCGTGTTTACCCTCGCGTTTACCCTTGAGTTTACCCTCGCGTTTACCCTTGCGTTTACCCTCGTGTTTACCCTCGCGTTTACCCTCGCGTTTAACCTCACGTTTACCCTCGCGTTTACCCTCGCGTTTACCCTTGAGTTTACCCTCGCGTTTACCCTTACGTTTACCCTCGCGTTTACCCTCTCGTTTATCCTCGCGTTTACCCTCCTGTTTACCCTCACGTTTACCCTCGCGTTTACCCTCGTGTTTACCCTCGTGTTTAAGACACACCCACAGTGTTTTAGTCTCAGTATAATTGTTATAATGTGGCTTGATGTGGCTGTCTGCCCGAGGGGATTAGAGACCATTAGAAATTAAACATCCTGGTTCAATGAAACCAGGCACCTGGCTTTGGAGACTAGCTAATGAAAAACACACAGTCCTAACACACAGGTAGGAGGGTCTAGAGACTAGCTAATGAAGAACACACAGTCCTAACACACAGGTAGGAGGATCTAGAGACTAGCTAATGAAGAACACACAGGTAGGAGGGTCTGGAGACTAGCTAATGAAGAAAACATAGGTAGGAGGGTCTAGAGACTAGCTGATGAAGAACACACAGGTAGGAGGGTCCAGAGACTAGCTAATGAAGAACACACAGGTAGGAGGGTCTGGAGACTAGCTAATGAAGAAAACATAGGT
>NW_027011202.1:0-25563 GCF_036934945.1 Oncorhynchus masou masou | reverse complement strand
CAGCAGGTTCTATCCCAAACCCACATGTCAATGTGCTCTACAGGCGTTGTAACAGTGTCTGGTGACGCGTCAGCAGGGAGTTAGTTAGGGTGCATTTCACTGTGTGTCCAGCAGGTTCTATCCCAAACCCACATGTCAATGTGCTCTACAGAGCGTTGTAACAGTGTCTGGTGACGCGTCAGCAGGGAGTTAGTTAGGGTGCATTTCACTGTGTGTCCAGCAGGTTCTATCCCAAACCCACATGTCAATGTGCTCTACAGGCGTTGTAACAGTGTCTGGTGACGCGTCAGCAGGGAGTTAGTTAGGGTGCATTTCACTGTGTGTCCAGCAGGTTCTATCCCACGTGACTCGGGGTGCATCCTAGAGGGCACCCTATTCCCGTTATAGTGCACTACGTTCCTATGGGTGCACCAGGGTTGTGTCCCAATTTCTCTACCCTTATCCCAAAATGTGCCCTTTGCCCACTCCACCGTGCTGAGTGCCTTTTTGAGGCCTGCATAAAAAATACATCACGGTTTTGATGATTTGGGATGAGTGCTGTAACAACACAGAATAAAACGATTAATTAAAGTCCCATGATGGTAGTGACTGTCAGTACTATGCCAGCCAGGGTACCTACAGTACTATGCCAGCCAGGATACCTACAGTACTATGCCAGCCAGGATACCTACAGTACTATGCCAGCCAGGATACCTACAGTACTATGCCAGCCAGGATACCTACAGTACTATGCCAGGATACCTACAGTACTATGCCAGGGTACCTACAGTACTATGCCAGCCAGGATACCTACAGTACTATGCCAGCCAGGATACCTACAGTACTATGCCAGGGTACCTACAGTACTATGCCAGCCAGGATACCTACAGTACTATGCCAGCCAGGATACCTACAGTACTATGCCAGGGTACCTACAGTGCTATGCCAGCCAGGATACCTACAGTACTATGCCAGCCAGGGTACCTACAGTACTATGCCAGCCAGGGTACCTACAGTACTATGCCAGGGTACCTACAGCACTATGCCAGCCAGGATACCTACAGTACTATGCCAGCCAGGGTACCTACAGTACTATGCCAGCCAGGGTACCTACAGTACTATGCCAGCCAGGGTACCTACAGTACTATGCCAGCCAGGGTACCTACAGTACTATACCAGCCAGGGTACCTACAGTACTATGCCAGCCAGCCAGGGTACCTACAGTACTATGCCAGCCAGGGTACCTACAGTACTATGCCAGCCAGGATACCTACAGTACTATGCCAGCCAGGATACTTACAGTACTATGCCAGCCAGGATACTTACAGTACTATGCCAGCCAGGGTACCTACAGTACTATGCCAGGGTACCTACAGTACTATGCCAGCCAGGATACCTACAGTACTATGCCAGCCAGGATACCTACAGTACTATGCCAGCCAGGATACCTACAGTACTATGCCAGCCAGGATACCTACAGTACTATGCCAGCCAGGATACCTACAGTACTATGCCAGCCAGGATACTTACAGTGCTATGCCAGCCAGGATACTTACAGTGCTATGCCAGCCAGGATACGTACAGTGCTATGCCAGCCAGCCAGGATACTTACAGTACTATGCCAGCCAGGATACCTACAGTACTATGCCAGCCAGATACCTACAGTACCATGCCAGCCAGTAATACCCAGTACCATGCCATTGTGGTACCTACAGCACTATGCCAGCCAGGGTACTTACAGTACTATGCCAGCCAGGGTACCTACAGTACTATGCCAGCCAGGATACTTACAGTACTATGCCAGCCAGGGTACTTACAGTACTATGCCAGCCAGGATACTTACAGTACTATGCCAGCCAGGGTACCTACAGTGCTATGCCAGCCAGGGTACCTACAGTGCTATACCAGCCAGCCAGGGTACCTACAGTGCTATACCAGCCAGCCAGGGTACCTACAGTACCATGCCAGCCAGCCAGGGTAATACTAGAGCCTAGTGTATTTTCTTCAATGACAAAATTATTTCCCCCCAGAAAGTAGCCTACTACTAGGGCATAGCTTCAAATGACATGTCGACCTGGACATGTCAAACCAGTCTGCTTTGCCCTGGGTAACCCTGACACCGTGTATCGACTGACAAGACAGAGGGCACTGTGTGCCATGAAGGGGAGTGGCCTGACTACCATCCACATTGCTCTGGCCAAACACCACTACAGTTTCTTCTAATGTGTGGAGCGATCGATAGAGCAGCAGAGTTACATTCAGGATGAGTCCTCAGGCTAGGTCAGGAACCTACTGTATGTGACTGTTATTCAGGATGAGTCCTCAGGCTCGGTCAGGAACCTACTGTATGTGACTGTTATTCAGGATGAGTCCTCAGGCTAGGTCAGGAACCTACTGTATGTGACCGTTATTCAGGATGAGTCCTCAGGCTAGGTCAGGAACCTACTGTATGTGACCGTTATTCAGGATGAGTCCTCAGGCTAGGTCAGGAACCTACTGTATGTGACCGTTATTCAGGATGAGTCCTCAGGCTAGGTCAGGAACCTACTGTATGTGACTGTTATTCAGGATGAGTCCTCAGGCTAGGTCAGGAACCTACTGTATGTGACCGTTATTCAGGATGAGTCCTTAGGCTAGGTCAGGAACCTACTGTATGTGATCAGTTATTCAGGATGAGTCCTCAGGCTTCAGGTCAGGAACCTACTGTATGTGACCGTTATTCAGGATGAGTCCTCCAGGCTAGGTCAGGAACCTACTGTATGTGACTGTTATTCAGGATGAGTCCTCAGGCTAGGTCAGGAACCTACTGTATGTGACTGTTATTCAGGATGAGTCCTCCAGGGCTAGGTCAGGAACCTACTGTATGTGACCGTTATTCAGGATGAGTCCTCAGGCTAGGTCAGGAACCTCCTGTATGTGACCGTTATTCAGGATGAGTCCTCAGGCTCGGCTCAGAACCTCCTGTATGTGACCGTTATTCAGATGAGTCCTCAGGCTAGGTCAGGAACCTACTGTATGTGACTGTTATTCAGGATGAGTCCTCAGTAGGGTTGCATATTTTTGGGGAATATTCAGAGGTGGAAACTTTCCATGGGAATTAATGGGAATATATGGGATTTCACGGAAATATATACTAATTCATATGAATACCATTTGTATTTAGATGTGTTTTTTGCATTGGATATATTTACCATATCATATGGAAACAGAAACATTTTACCTTATCATAAGTAGACATAATTGCAAATGATTAAATCCTTCTAATAGAAAAAACATCTAAATAATTTAGTTACGAATTTAACTTGGAATTAAATGAGTTGACTCTTCACATGGATCATTTCACTGAACAACAAAGTAAAGGGAATATTAAATGATCCATCGCATCTCCCAAAACCGTTTTCAACATGCATCTGTAAAATGATAGTCTAGAAAATAATCTTTGGTTGTCTTCCTCTCAGGCTTTCATGTCTTCTCCCTGGACCTCCTCAATGTCCACCTCTTGAACATCAGACTCTGAGGCCTCATCTTCACTGTTACTTTCCAACCTTGTTGAGGATGGCTCGTTGTCAGGCTCAAAAATCCTCAAATTTGCCCGGATGGCCACCAATTTTTCAACCCTTGTATTGGTCAGCCCGTTGCGTGCTTTTGGTGTGTGTGTGTGTTCCCAAACAAGGACCAGTTGTGCTCTGAGGCGGCTGATGTTGGTGGGATCTGAGGATGATGGAGGCAACAGGGCCTCAGATCCACAAAGTCCCATCGCATCAGCCACCTGGTGGAAATGTTGGCACGATTGCCATATTGCATCTCCATCTACCAAGAACCTTGCTTTCATTCCGGCCAGGTGGCGAGACACGGTAGTGATGACACCATAGGCCTTGCTGATATCTCTGCACCAGACAGGATGCTCCTGCCAGCAGACTTGGGGTCCAACATGAATACTGCAGTGTGTTTGACTTCAGGCAGTTGTCATGCTTTTTTGATGTATTTCAGAACTGCAGTTTCCTCTGCTTGGAGCAACAGTGAAGTGGGCAGGGCAGTATGGATTTCTTCTCTTACATCTGCAAGCAGAGTCTGAACATCAGACAGGATGGCATTGTCTCCCTCAATCAGTGCAATGGCTACTGCTACAGGTTTCAGGCTGCTTACCACTCTCTCCCAAAATACACCATCCAGGAGGATGCTCTTGATGGGGCTCTCCATATTGGCAGACTGCGATATGGTCATTTCTTGGAGATACTCCTTCCCCTCCAGGAGACTGTCAAACATGATGACAACACCACCCCCAACGGGTGTTGCTGGGCAGCTCAATCTGGCGGTCTTATTCTTACACTTTGCTTGGTGAGGTGGATTGCTGCTATAACTTAATGACCCTTCACATACTTAACCATTTCCTTGGCTCTCTTTGTAGAGTGTATCCATTGTTTTCAGTGCCATGATGCCCTTGAGGAGCAGATTCAATGCATGAGCAGAGCAGCCAGTGGGTGTGATGTGGGGGTAGGACTTCTCCACTTTAAACCAAGATGTTTGCAGCATTGTCTGTCACCAGTGCAAATACCTTCTGTGGTCCAAGGTCATTGATGACGTCCTTCAGCTCATATGCAATGTAGAGACCGGTGTGTCTGTCCCTTGTGTCTGTGCTCTTGTCGGAATACTGGTTGAGGGGTGGAGATGATGTAGTTAATTATTTCTTGGCCACTAAACGGGGCGGCAGGGTAGCCTAGTGGTTAGAGTGGAGGGGGCGGCAGGGTAGCCTAGTGGTTAGAGTGGAGGGGCGGCGGGTAGCCTAGTGGTTAGAGCGTTGGACTAGTAACAGGAAGGTTGTACGTTAAATCCCTGAGCTGACAAGGTACAAATCAGTCGTTCTGCCCCTGAACATGCAGTTAACCCACTGTTCCTAGGCCGTCATTGAAAATAAGAATTTGTTCTCAACTGACTTGCCTAGTTAAATAAAGGTAAAATATATAAAAACATTCAACCAGAGATGATTGCAATCAGACAACTTAGAAGAGATTTCTGAATGTTCTTCTCACAGCATACACCCTCCAACCAGACAGCTTTCTCTATGATTTGCTTGACGTACGAACTCTGTTGAACTCTGCATCCAGCAAATGAGTAGATAAAGCATGTCTGGTTGGGGGGTGTATGCTGGGAGAAGAACATTCAGAAATCTCTTCCAACACACATTGCCAGTGAGCATCAGAGGTGAACCAGTTGCATACACAGCTTGAGCAAGACATTCATCAGCATTTCTCTGACTACGTTCCTCATTGAGTTAAACAATGTCTGATTCCAGGATAACCATGAGCTGTTGATAAGGTGTCGGATTCCAGGAGAACCATGAGCTGTTGATAAGGTGTTTGATTCAGGGGGACCATGAGCTGTTGATAAGGGTGTCTGATTCCAGGAGAAATCCATGAGCTGTTGATAAGGTGTCTGATTCCAGGAGAACCATGAGCTGTTGATAAGGTGTCTGATTCCAGGATAACCATGAGCTGTTGATAAGGTGTTTGATTCCAGGAGAACCATGAGCTGTTGATAAGGTGTTTGATTCCAGGAGAACCATGAGCTGTTGATAAGGTGTTTGATTCCAGGAGAACCATGAGCTGTTGATAAGGTGTCTGATTCCAGGAGAACCATGAGCTGTTGATAAGGTGTTTGATTCCAGGAGGACCATGAGCTGTTGATAAGGTGTTTGATTCCAGGGAGAACCATGAGCTGTTGATAAGGTGTCTGATTCCAGGAGAACCATGATGAGCTGTTGATAAGGTGTCTGATTCCAGGAGAACCATGATGAGCTGTTGATAAGGTGTCTGATTCCAGGAGAACCATGATGAGCTGTTGATAAGGTGTTTGATTCCAGGAGAACCATGATGAGCTGTTGATAAGGTGTCTGATTCCAGGAGAACCATGAGCTGTTGATAAGGTGTCTGATTCCAGGAGAACCATGAGCTGTTGATAAGGTGTCTGATTCCAGGGGAACCATGAGCTGTTGATAAGGTGTCTGATTCCAGGAGAACCATGAGCTGTTGATAAGGTGTCTGATTCCAGGAGAACCATGAGCTGTTGATAAGGTGTCTGATTCCAGGAGAACCATGAGCTGTTGATAAGGTGTCTGATTCCAGGAGAATCATGAGCTGTTGATAAGGTGTCTGATTCATAATGTTCTGCTCCAATAGAAGTATGAGGGACATTTGTCAGTTGCTCGTTGTGAGCACTGATGGAACGTTATGCACTTGGTCAGATGATCCTGCATCATTGTTGCATTCTTCACATATGATTTGGCACAGTATTTGGAAATGTACACAGCTTTTCCTTCTCGTAGCTGCAGTGAAATGTCTCCACACATCAGATAGTGCCCGTGGCATTTTCCTGTAAAAAGATGAGAAAAAAAAAATGAGTATTAAAAACCAACAAATACAATTCCATGTACAGATGAATAGTGACACTGCTAGATTAAACAACTCCTTTGTAAGATAAATGTTTTAACATGAAACGGGTGCATTAACAACCCTCGGTTAGCAGGCTCCAGCAAGCTAAAACCCACATGGTAGCAAACTAACTAGCAGAAATTGTGAACAAGTTAGAAATGATTTAAACACACTTTGCTGTAGGCTACTATTTACTAGTTAACAAAAATCATGTATGTCATATAAAATATATTCACCTCACCCAGTATTGTAATCTAAATTTACCAGAAAGCATGTAGTCCTTGGCTCAGACAGTGTAGTGTGTGAGCTCATTAGCATCTCATTAGTGTGCAAGATCTTGAGAATCAGCTGTACAGAATGCGCTGTGCATGCAGAGGTTGCAATTCCATTGAATTGGGGATAGTTTAACCATAATATGCCACAACACCTGGAATTGCCTTTTGTGTATCCCACAAAAAAAAGATTCACTGTTATAAGCTAATGAATTTAAGCAAAATGACTTAACTTCCCATTGAAAAATTCCAGAAATTTACCTGAAGGTTTCCAACCCTTTGCAACTCTAGTCCTCAGACTAGTTCAGGAGCCTGTATGTATATGTATATGTATATATATACATATATATATATATATATATATATACTGTATATATACTGTATATGACTCTTATTTGATCTATCTGGTCTCTCCTCATCACTACATTAGCTATATTGATTTTATTGGTAGGTGTCTTATTCCATCCCTTTACTTAGATTTGTGTGTATTAGGTAGTTCTTGTGGAATTGTTAGATTACTTGTTAGTTAGTGCAGTAATAATGTCAACTAGAAGCACAAGAATTTCGCTTCACTCGCAATAACATCTGCTAACCCTGTGTATGTGACCAATAACATCTGCGAACCATGTGTATGTGACCAATAACATCTGCGAACCATGTGTATGTGACCAATAACATCTGCGAACCATGTGTATGTGACCAATAACAAAGACTTTCAGTATGGAATGTTGTCCTCCAGTGACCAACCTATTCCCATTGAAGGGATTGGGATCATGTCACTATGAGGTGTGTGTTTGTACAGTATTCACGCCAGAGACGAGGTCCGCGGTCAGGCAGCAGAATCATGGGCAGGGGTTTGTAACCAGACTACAGATAGTCAGCCAATTGTTGCTTTAAAGTCAACTCCTGGAAGGAGTGCCACTACAGCCTTTTAAAGTGACAGCAAATTCACAACAACTCCAACATCAATTTAGAGTTGAGACACAAGCTGCATGCGGACCACAATCCCTTGGGAATATTTTTCTGCTCCAACAGTTTTAAAATGTCCCTTTATAGCTTGGCTCTGAGCCAAGTGCCATCAGACAGTTAATTTAACACACTGGGCTGTTGCTACAGGAGGAGACTGCAGTCGGTCAGAGGGTTACTTTAACACACTGGGCTGTTGCTACAGGAGGATACTGCAGTCGGTCAGAGGGTTACTTTAACACACTGGGCTGTTGCTACAGGAGGATACTGCAGTCGGTCAGAGGGTTACTTTAACACACTGGGCTGTTGCTACAGGAGGATACTGCAGTCAGTCAGAGGGTTACTTTAACACACTGGGCTGTTGGGGGAGGAGACTGCAGTCAATCAGAGGGTTACTTTAACACACTGGGCTGTTGCTATACTGCAGTCGGTCAGATTACTTTAACACACTGGGCTGTTGCTACAGGAGGATACTCGGTCAGAGGGTTAATTTAACACACTGGGCTGTTGCTACAGGAGGATACTGCAGTCGGTCAGAGGGTTACTTTAACACACTGGGCTGTTGCTACAGGAGGATACTGCAGTCAATCAGAGGGTTAATTTAACACACTGGGCTGTTGCTACAGGAGGATACTGCAGTCGGTCAGAGGGTTACTTTAACACACTGGGCTGTTGCTACAGGAGGATACTGCAGTCAATCAGAGGGTTACTTTAACACACTGGGCTGTTGCTACAGGAGGATACTGCAGTCAATCAGAGGGTTACTTTAACACACTGGGCTGTTGCTACAGGAGGATACTGCAGTCAATCAGAGGGTTACTTTAACACACTGGGCTGTTGCTACAGGAGGATACTGCAGTCAATCAGAGGGTTACTTTAACACACTGGGCTGTTGCTACAGGAGGATACTGCAGTCAATCAGAGGTTACTTTAACACACTGGGCTGTTGCTACAGGAGGATACTGCAGTCAATCAGAGGGTTACTTTAACACACTGGGCTGTTGCTACAGGAGGATACTGCAGTCAATCAGAGGGTTACTTTAACACACTGGGCTGTTGCTACAGGAGGAGAGTGCAGTCAATCAGAGGGTTAATTTAACACACTGGGCTGTTGCTACAGGAGGATACTTGGACAGATTGACTGTGTTGAATTAAATCTTAAATTCCACACTGGTAGCCCATATGTAGGCTAACTATATACTAAGCAATTATAAATGCAGCATGAAATAGAAGATCCTATAAATGTTCCATATCGGAGAATATTTTTTTTTTTTTTTTTTTTTTTTTTTTTTTTTTTTTTTTTTGTGCAGAAATTTGTTTACATCCCTCTCAGTGAGCATTTCTCCTTTGCCAAGATAATCCATCCACCTGACAGGTGTGGCATATCAAGAAGATGATTAAATGGCATGATCATTACATAAGTGCACCATGTGCTGGGGACAATAAAAGGCCACTCTAAAATGTGCAGTTTTGTTAGACAAACACAATGCCATGTCTCAAGATGATGGAGCTCGCAATTGGCACGCTGACTGCAGGAATGTCCACCAGAGCTGTTGCCAGAGAATTTAATGTTAATTTCTCTACACAAGCCTTCTCCAACGTTGTTTTGGAGAATTTGGCAGTACAATCAACCGGCCTCACAACCGCAGACCATGTGTAACACACCAGTCCAGGACCACATCTGGCTTCTTCACCTGCGGGAGTATTTCTGTCTTCAATAAAGCCTTTTTGTGGGGAAAAACTTATTCTGATTGGCTGGGCCAGGCTCCCCAGAGGGTGGGCCTATGCCTTCACAGTCCCATCCATGGCTGCTTCACTGCCCAGTCATGTGTAATCATAGATTAGGACCTAATGAATTCATTTCAATTGACTGATTGCCTTATATGAACTGTAACAAGGTAAAATGGTTGTGTTTTTAATTTTGTCCAGTATAGTTTGGTCTTGAGACAGTCACAGTACATACAGTAGGCTAGGCCTGTAGTAATAACACAGCTGACACGAGGCCTGTACTAATAACACAGCTGACACGAGGCCTGTAGTAATAACACAGCTGACACGAGGCCTGTAGTAATAACACAGCTGACACGAGGCCTGTACTAATAACACAGCTAACACGAGGCCTGTAGTAATAACACAGCTGACACGGGGGCGGCAGCGTAGCCTAGTGGTTAGAGTGTTGGACTAGTAACCGGAAGGTTGCAAGTTCAAATCCCTGAGCTGATAAGGTACAAATCTGTCGTTCTGCCCCTGAACAGGCAGTTAACCCACTGTTCCTAGCCCGTCATTGAAAATAAGAATTTTTCTTAACTGACTTGCCTAGTAAAATAAAGGTAAAATAAAAAAAATAAAAGACACGAGGCCTGTACTAATAACACGGCTGACACGAGGCCTGTACTAATAACACGGCTGACACGAGGCCTGAGTAATAACAGCTGACACGAGGCCTGTACTAATAACACGGCTGACACGAGGCCTGGAGTAATAACACAGCTGACACGAGGCCTGTAGTAATAACACGGCTGACCGCGAGGCCTGAGTATGCTGCCACGGCTGACACGAGGCCTGTAGTAATAACACGGCTGACACGAGGCCTGTAGTAATAACACGGCTGACACGAGGCCTGTAGTAAAACACGGCTGACCACGAGGCCTGTAGTAATAACACAGCTGACACGAGGCCTGGAGTAATAACACAGCTGACACGAGGCCTGTAGTAATAACACAGCTGACACGAGGCCTGTACTAGTATGGCTGATCCATTTCACGTTCCATATATATATATATTACATTTTATGAATAATGTGGTAAATTCATAGTGCTACTAAATAACTCAGCCTTCAGATTATTCCAAAAGTAAAAATAACACACCTTGGGAATCATGACTCGTAACAACAATGTTTTAGATTTGTTGAATCAATTCAACAGGAGGCTTATGTAAGTAATCTCTAAGCACGTGCTCTGCTGGCCCTAAAAGAGTTGGGCAAACAAGAGAGGAGAGGCCCTCGGTCTGTCAGCAGTTCACATGCAGCTCCACACTCACTGACAATGAGAGCCATGCATCCTGCAGGCTTAGCATGCACAGTCCCACACATCCAGCCACCCCTTACCTCCTGGCTGGCTGAGAGTGAGAACACACGGTACTAGCCATTGTTAATCCAAGCAGGCATCCATCCTGTTGGCTACAGCTGAGAGCCCCACTAGCTAAACACCCACTGCTTTATCGCATTGTACTTGTATACAAGCTGTTTAAATAGGATGTTCTGCTGATATCAACTTGCAGGGCAGAGTTCACATAGCAACAGTTCCGGGAGAGCATTAAGCACTTCATCTGTCCTACAGCTGAGCGGCACCATGGGAGAATGTGTTGTTGAGAGTTGGTGGTTTTCCATTTTAAAATTCATAATGAGTAAAACCATTTTGTCAAAAAACAGCTGCTACAGTGTGTTGTCTTGTCTGTGACTGGCAGTCCTCTACCTACAGTGTCTTGTCTGTGACTGGCAGTCCTCTACCTACAGTGTCTTGTCTGTGACTGGCAGTCCTCTACCTACAGTGTCTTGTCTGTGACTGGCAGTCCTCTACCTACAGTGTCTTGTCTGTGACTGGCAGTCCTCTACCTACAGTGTCTTGTCTGTGACTGGCAGTCCTCTACCTACAGTGTCTTGTCTGTGACTGGCAGTCCTCTACCTACAGTGTCTTGTCTGCGACTGGCAGTCCTCTACCTACAGTGTCCTGTCTGCGACTGGCAGTCCTCTACCTACAGTGTCTTGCTGTCTGTGACTGTCAGTCCTCTACCTACAATGTCTTGTCTGTGACTGTCAGTCCTCTACCTACAGTGTCTTGTCTGTGACTGTCAGTCCTCTACCTACAGTGTCTTGTCTGTGACTGTCAGTCCTCTACCTACAGTGTCTTGTCTGTGACTGCCAGTCCTCTACCTACAGTGTCTGTGACTGTCAGTCCTCTACCTATAGGTGTCTTGTCTGTGATTATCAGTCCTCTAACTACAGTGTCTGACGGGAGCCTGTTAGGACTTGATAGGCTACATCTTTAGAACTAGAGCCATGAAACATACATGAATATACTTACTGTAGGCTGTAGATTAATGTACCCACTGTAGGCTACTACTGTAGATTCATACCCACTGTAGGGGCTACCTACTGTAGATTCATGTACCCACTGTAGGCTACCTACTGTAGATTCATGTACCTACTGTAGGCTACCTACTGTAGATTCATGTACCTGCTGTAAATTCAATGCAGCAGATATGTGGATATTTAGCCTAATCTCAGCACCCAGAACCAAATCAGCTACTGGATGTTACTGTTATGGCTGTAACGAAAACCAGTGGATATGTGATGTTATACCAGAGACCAGTGGATATGTGATGTTATACCAGAGACCAGTGGATATGTGATGTTATACCAGAGACCAGTGGATATGTGATGTTATACCAGAGACCAGTGGATATGTGATGTTATACCAGAGACCAGTGGATATGTGATGTTATACCAGAGACCAGTGGATATGTGATGTTATACCAGAGACCAGTGCATATGTGATGTTATACCAGAGACCAGTGCATATGTGATGTTATACCAGAGACCAGTGCATATGTGATGTTATACAGAGACCAGTGCATATGTGATGTTATACCAGAGACCAGTGGATATGTGATGTTATACCAGAGACCAGTGGATATGTGATGTTATACCAGAGACCAGTGGATATGTGATGTTATACCAGAGACCAGTGGATATGTGATGTTATACCAGAGACCAGTGGATATGTGATGTTATACCAGAGACCAGTGGATATGTGATGTTATACCAGAGACCAGTGGATATGTGATGTTATACCAGAGACCAGTGGATATGTGATGTTATACCAGAGACCAGTGGATATGTGATGTTATACCAGAGACCAGTGGATATGTGATGTTATGCCAGAGACCAGTGGATATGTGATGTTATACCAGACCAGTGGATATGTGATGTTATACCAGAGACCAGTGGATATGTGATGTTATACCAGAGACCAGTGGATATGTGATGTTATACCAGAGACCACTGGATATGTGATGTTATACCAGAGACCAGTGGATATGTGATGTTATACCAGAGACCAGTGGATATGTGATGTTATACCAGAGACCAGTGGATATGTGATGTTATACCAGAGACCAGTGGATATGTGATGTTATACCAGAGACCAGTGCATATGTGATGTTATACCAGAGACCAGTGCATATGTGATGTTATACCAGAGACCAGTGCATATGTGATGTTATACCAGAGACCAGTGCATATGTGATGTTATACCAGAGACCATACCAGAGACCAGTGCATATGTGATGTTATACCAGAGACCAGTGGATATGTGATGTTATACCAGAGACCAGTGGATATGTGATGTTATACCAGAGACCAGTGGATATGTGATGTTATACCAGAGACCAGTGGATATGTGATGTTATACCAGAGACCAGTGGATATGTGATGTTATACCAGAGACCAGTGGATATGTGATGTTATACCAGAGACCACTGGATATGTGATGTTATACCAGAGACCAGTGGATATGTGATGTTATACCAGAGACCAGTGGATATGTGATGTTATACCAGAGACCAGTGGATATGTGATGTTATACCAGAGACCAGTGGATATGTGATGTTATACCAGAGACCAGTGGATATGTGATGTTATACCAGAGACCAGTGGATATGTGATGTTATACCAGAGACCAGTGGATATGTGATGTTATACCAGAGGCCAGTGGATATGTGATGTTATACCAGAGACCAGTGGATATGTGATGTTATACCAGAGACCAGTGGATATGTGATGTTATACCAGAGACCAGTGGATATGTGATGTTATACCAGAGACCAGTGGATATGTGATGTTATACCAGAGGCCAGTGGATATGTGATGTTATACCAGAGACCAGTGGATATGTGATGTTATACCAGAGACCAGTGGATATGTGATGTTATACCAGAGACCAGTGGATATGTGATGTTATACCAGAGACCATTGCGCCCCCGCACTGTTCTTCAACTCAAAAACCATTACCATTACACCCCGACACTGTGCCGTTACACCCCGACACTGTGCCGTTACACCCCGACACTGTGCCGTTACACCCCGACAATGTGCCGTTACACCCCCGACACTGTGCCGTTACACCCCCGACACTGTGCCGTTACACCCCCCGACACTGTGCCGCTACACCCCCGACACTGTGCCGCTACACCCCCGACACTGTGCCGTTACACCCCCGACACTGTGCCGCTACACCGCCGACACTGTGCCGTTACACCGCCGACACTGTGCCATTACACCCCCGACACTGTGCCGTTACCCCCCGACACTGTGCCGTTACACCTCCGACACTGTGCCGTTACACCTCCGACACTGTGCCGCTACACCTCCGACACTGTGCAGTTACACCCCGACACTGTGCCGTTACACCCCGACACTGTGCCGTTACACCCCGACACTGTGCCGCTACACCCCGACACTGTGCCGTTACACCCCCGACACTGTGCCGCTACACCGCCGACACTGTGCCGTTACACCGCCGACACTGTGCCGTTACACCCCGACACTGTGCCGTTACACCCCCGACACTGTGCCGTTACACCGCCGACACTGTGCCGTTACACCGCCGACACTGTGCCATTACACCCCGACACTGTGCCGTTACACCCCGACACTGTGCCGTTACACCCCCGACACTGTGCCGTTACACCTCCGACACTGTGCCGTTACACCATAGTAGTATACATTGGAGTGAAGCACAGACTGAGTTTGTTAATTTTAAACAGGCTTCCTGTTTATCACATGGGACTGTATGGGGTCGTGACCTGCCTGTACCAGCAATTCTGCTGCCCACATTCCTCACTGGAGAAATAGATGGATAGCTGACCCTGTGGACAGAAAGGTCAAGCGCTCATAACAGGCATGAGAGAACTGTCATTTTATAAAGAAGGCTATCTTCATTCCTCTATTCAGTGCAACTTCCTGTTTTGAGGAGGCACAGAGGGCTAGTTTACCATCAGCAGTTAAGCTGTATTCTTGTTCTTTCTCTTTTAGGACTATGTTGAAGATAACAACAAGAGGATTCTAATATCCCATAATTCTTTGCATAAATGAGGAAGAACTCTAGACAAAGGGACCAGTGATACTAGTTATTGCGTTGTTCTAACCTGGGTATCTTCAACCTAGATTTAGGGCCTACAAAGAGGATTATCTTCGTTCCTCTTTTCAGTGCAATGTCCTCTTTTGACGAGGCAAAAATATTGAATTAGTTTCCCCATTATCACTGCAGTTTTGTGAAGTTGTATCCTCGTTCTTCCTCATGTCCATCATATAACCCTTTACACATCCCTCTTTCCTCCAGACATATGTTCTTTCTGCACATAAAGGAGGAGCTGGACAGTGGCAGCCTGCAGATGGAGGCTGAGCAGGCCAAGGAGCTGTGTGCCCTCCTAGCCCAGGCTGAGTACGGAGACTACAACCAGAACACAGCCAAGTACTGCTCCAGCCAGATCTTCAGACAGGAGCCTGACCTGGCAACCATCAACAGGTCAGCACAGCAATGAGTAACTTGACTCCACCTGCATTCCATGTCTTACTAAGTACTTCTCTGTGCTGACTTGTAGAACTGCTATAGATACAAGATGATAAAAATATAACCTTTTGATTTGTGAAGGACATCTGAATAGCTGACTAAACCATGGTTTGGTCTTCTGTTATTGCCTTGATGTGGGAGGAGCCTAAATACTCCCAAATCAGCATATAAATGGGATTCACAACATCTGTCCCTAAAACACTAGGCTGCTGACTCAGCTAGCCCTGCAGCTATATACATTCCTAACCGGGCACTAAAGTACAGTTCTCATTCCTCATGTGTTTAGTTTAGTTTCAGTACATTTTAATTTGTAGATATTTTTTTTATATATACAGTGCCTTGCGAAAGTATTCGGCCCCCTTGAACTTTGCGACCTTTTGCCACATTTCAGGCTTCAAACATAAAGATATAAAACTGTATTTTTTGTGAAGAATCAACAACAAGTGGGACACAATCATGAAGTGGAACGACATTTATTGGATATTTCAAACTTTTTAACAAATCAAAAACTGAAAAATTGGGCGTGCAAAATTATTCAGCCCCTTTACTTTCAGTGCAGCAAACTCTCTCCAGAAGTTCAGTGAGGATCTCCTGAATGATCCAATGTTGACCTAAATGACTAATGATGATAAATACAATCCACCTGTGTGTAATCAAGTCTCCGTATAAATGCACCTGCACTGTGATAGTCTCAGAGGTCCGTTAAAAGCGCAGAGAGCATCATGAAGAACAAGGAACACACCAGTCAGGTCCGAGATACTGTTGTGAAGAAGTTTAAAGCCGGATTTGGATACATAAAGATTTCCCAAGCTTTAAACATCCCAAGGAGCACTGTGCAAGCGATAATATTGAAATGGAAGGAGTATCAGACCACTGCAAATCTACCAAGACCTGACCATCCCGCTAAACTTTCAGCTCATACAAGGAGAAGTCTGATCAGAGATGCAGCCAAGAGGCCCATGATCACTCTGGATGAACTGCAGAGATCTACAGCTGAGGTGGGAGACTCTGTCCATAGGACAACAATCAGTCGTATATTGCACAAATCTGGCCTTTATGGAAGTGGCAAGAAGAAAGCCATTTCTTAAAGATATCCATAAAAAAGTGTTGTTTAAAGTTTGTCACAAGCCACCTGGGAGACACACCAAGCATGTGGAAGAAGGTGCTCTGGTCAGATGAAACCAAAATTGAACTTTTTGGCAACAATGCAAAACGTTATGTTTGGCGTAAAAGCAACACAGCTCATCACCCTGAACACACCATACCCACTGTCAAACATGGTGGTGGCAGCATCATGGTTTGGGCCTGATTTTCTTCAGCAGGGACAGGGAAGATGGTTAAAATTGATGGGGAAGATGGATGGAGCCAAATACAGGACCATTCTGGAAGAAAACCTGATGGAGTCTGCAAAAGACCTGAGACTGGACGGAGACTTGTCTTCCAACAAGACAATGATCCAAAACATAAAGCAAAATCTACAATGGAATGGTTCAAAAATAAACATATCCAGGTGTTAGAATGGCCAAGTCAAAGTCCAGACCTGAATCCAATCGAAAATCTGTGGAAAGAACTGAAAACTGCTGTTCACAAATGCTCTCCATCCAACCTCACTGAGCTCAAGCTGTTTTGCAAGGAGGAATGTGAAAAAATGTCAGTCTCTCGATGTGCAAAACTGATAGAGACATACCCCAGCGACTTACAGCTGTAATCGCAGCAAAAGATGGCGCTACAAAGTATTAACTTAAGGGGGCTGAATAATTTTGCACGCCCAAGTTTTCAGTTTTGATTTGTTGAAAAAGTTTGAAATATCCAATAATGTCGTTCCACTTCATGATTGTGTCCCACTCGTTGTTGATTCTTCACAAAAAAATACAGTTTTATATCTTTATGTTTGAAGCCTGAAATGTGGCAAAAGGTCGCAAAGTTCAAGGGGGCCGAATACTTTCACAAGGCACTGTATATAAACAAAATTTAAACAATGGAGGACAGAAAAAAGAAACCGAGCAGGGATTATTTGGTGGCAGCATTTGAAATAGAACGTAGAAAACATGTTTCATTCTATGGGTGGGCCCCCTGGTGATTGAGCAGTATTACAACAGCAGAAAACGTAAATATTCTGTCCAATCCTGCCGTGTCCATCTGCAGCATCCAGGAGAAGCACCGTGAGCTTGAGGGTCTGAGCCAGGCGTCAGCAGAGTACCAGGCCCTCCAGCTGGTGTCCTCCCTGGAGAACTACGGGTGGAGTGGCACTGGGCCAGGGACTCGGAGGGACAGAGGCTGGCTATAGGGGTCGGCCCTGAAGGGGTATCTATCTGTCCAGGAGGACTTCACCCCCACCAACAGGTATATTCTCTACACTGACCTGACTTCACCCCCCACCAACAGGTATATTCACTACACTGACCTGACTTCACCCCACCAACAGGTATATTCACTACACTGACCTGACTTCACCCCCAACAACAGGTATATTCTACACTAACCTGACTTCAGCCCCACCAACAGGTATATTCACTACACTGACCTGACTTCACCCCCACCAACAGGTATATTCACTACACTGACCTGACTTCACCCCCACCAACAGGTATATTCACTACCTCTGACCTGACTTCACCCCCACCAACAGGTATATTCACTACACTGACCTGACTTCACCCCCACCAACAGGTATATTCACTACACTGACCTGACTTCACCCCCACCAACAGGTATATTCACTACACTAACTGACTTCACCTCCACCAACAGGGTATATTCACTACACTGACCTGACTTCACCCCAACAACAGGTATATTCACTACACTAACCTGACTTCACCCCCACCAACAGGTATATTCACTACACTAACCTGACTTCACCCCAACAACAGGTATATTCACTACACTAACCTGACTTCACCCCCACCAACAGGTATATTCACTACACTGACCTGACTTCACCCCAACAACAGGTATATTCACTACACTAACCTGACTTCACCCCCACCAACAGGTATATTCACTACACTGACCTGACTTCACCCCAACAACAGGTATATTCACTACACTAACCTGACTTCACCCCCACCAACAGGTATAATTCACTACACTAACCTGACTTCACCCCAACAACAGGTATATTCACTACACTAACCTGACTTCACCCCCACCAACAGGTATATTCACTACACTGACCTGACTTCACCCCCACCAACAGGTATATTCACCACATAACCTGACTTCACCCCCACCAACAGGTATATTCACTACACTGACCTGACTTCACCCCCACCAACCGGTATATTCACTACACTAACCACAGCTTCACCTCCACCAACAGGTATATTCACTACACTGACCTGACTTCACCCCCACCAACAGGTATATTCACTACACTAACCTGACTTCACCCCCACCAACAGGTATATTCACTACACTAACCTGACTTCACCTCCACCAACAGGTATATTCACTACACTGACCTGACTTCACCCCACCAACAGGTATATTCACTACACTGACCTGACTTCACCCCCACCAACAGGTATATTCACTACACTGACCTGACTTCACCCCCACCAACAGGTATATTCACTACACTGACCTGACTTCCCCCCACCAACAGGTATATTCACTACACTGACCTGACTTCACCCCACCAACAGGTATATTCACTACACTGACCTGACTTCACCCCCCACCAACAGGTATATTCACTACACTGACTTGACTTCACCCCCACCAACAGGTATATTCACTACACTGACTTGACTTCACCCCCACCTTGGGTATATTCACTACACTAACCTGACTTCACCCCCACCAACAGGTATATTCACTACACTAACCTGACTTCACCCCCCACCAACAGGTATATTCACTACACTAACCTGACTTCACCCCCACCAACAGGTATATTCACTACACTGACCTGACTTCACCCCAACAACAGGTACAGTGCCTTGCTTGAAAAGTATTCGGCCCCCTTGAACTTTGCAACCTTTTGCCACATTTCAGGCTTCAAACATAAAGATATAAAACTGTATTTTTTTGTGAAGAATCAACAACAAGTGGGACACAATCATGAAGTGGAGCGACATTTTATTGGATATTTCCAAACTTTTTTAGCAAATCAAAAAACGGAAAAATTGGGGCGTGCAAATTATTCAGCCCCCTTAAGTTAATACTTTGTAGTGCCACCTTTTTGCTGTGATTACAGCTGTAAGTCGCTTGGGGTATGTCTCTATCAGTTTTGCACATCGAGAGACTGAAATTCTTTCCCATTCCTCCTTGCTGAAGCAGCTCAGGCTCAGTGAGGTTGGATGGAGAGCATTTGTGAACAGCAGTTTTCAGTTCTTTCCACAGATTCTCGATTGCATTCAGGTCTGGACTTTGACTTGGCCATTCTAACACCTGGATATGTTTATTTTTGAACCATTCCATTGTAGATTTTGCTTTATGTTTCGGATCATTGTCTTGTTGGAAGAAATCTCCATCCCAGTCTCAGGTCTTTTGCAGACTCCATCAGGTTTTCTTCCAGAATGGTCCTGTATTTGGCTCCATCCAACTTCCCATCAATTTTAACCATCTTCCCTGTCCCTGCTGAAGAAAAGCAGACCCAAACCATGATGCTGCCACCACCATGTTTGACAGTGGGGATGGTGTGGTCAGGGTGACGAGCTGTGTTGCTTTTACGCCAAACATAACGTTTTGCATTGTTGCCAAAAAGTTCAATTTTGGTTTCATCTGACAGGAGCACCTTCTTCCACATGTTTGGTGTGTCTCCCAGGTGGCTTGTGGGAAACTTTAAACAACACTTTTAAGAATATCTTTAAGAAATGGCTTTCTTCTTGCCACTCTTCCATAAAGGCCAGATTTGTGCAATATCGGCTGATTGTGTCCTATGGACAGAGTCTCCCACCTCAGCTGTAGATCTCTGCAGTTCATCCAGAGTGATCATGGGCCTCTTGGCTGCATCTCTGATCAGTCTTCTCCTTGTGAGCTGAAAGTTTAGAGGGACCAGGTCTTGGTAGATTTGCAGTGGTTTGATACTCCTTCCATTTCAATATTATCGCTTGCACAGTGCTCATTGGGATGTTTAAAGCTTGGGAAATCTTTTTGTATCAGAGTGGCAGGTAGCAGAGTGGAAAATATAACTTCAGCCCGGTTATACAAACTCAAGGCAGCATGCTCCTGTTAGCGTAGACACCGTTACTATGTGATTATGTAGTTCTGTCTACAGGTCTAGACACCCGTTACTATGTGATTATGTAGTTCTGTCTATAGGTCTAGACACCGTTAATATGTGATTATGTAGTTCTGTCTACAGGTCTAGACACCGTTAATGTGATTATGTAGTTCTGTCTACAGGTCTAGACACCGTTACTATGTGATTATGTAGTTCTGTCTACAGGTCTAGACACCGTTACTATGTGATTATGTAGTTCTATCTACAGGTGTAGACACACAAGGCAATGTTCTCCTGTTGGACATTTAATATGAAGTTATATAGAGCCTACAATGACTCTCTGTCCTCTGTTCTAGGATCATTTATCCCATCATCCAGATGGCCACCCAGTCAGGGAAGAATGTGTGCATGACCATCACTAAGGACAGTGGTGAGGATGTGGCCCTGCTGTTTAAGATGACAAGCACCAGAGCTGCCAGCGGCCTGTACCGGGCCATCACAGAGACCCACGCCTTCTACAGGTCAGTAACCATGTAGCATGTAGCATGGCTCCACATACCAACAACATGCCTTCTACAGGTCAGCAACCATGTAGCATGTAGCATGGCTCACATACCAACAACATGCCTTCTACAGGTCAGCAACCTTGTAGCATGGTTTACATACCAACAACATGCCTTCTACAGGTCAGCAACCATGTAGCATGGTTTACATACCAACAACATGCCTTCTACAGGTCAGCAACCATGTAGCATGGTTTACATACCAACAACATGCCTTCTACAGGTCAGCAACCATGTAGCATGGCTCACATACCAACAACATGCCTTCTACAGGTCAGCAACCATGTAGCATGGCTCACATACCAACAACATGCCTTCTACAGGTCAGCAACCATGTAGCATGGCTCACATACCAACAACATGCCTTCTACAGGTCAGCAACCATGTAGCATGGTTTACATACCAACAACATGCCTTCTACAGGTCAGCAACCATGTAGCATGGTTTACATACCAACAACATGCCTTCTACAGGTCAGCAACCATGTAGCATGGCTCACATACCAACAACATGCCTTCTACAGGTCAGCAACCATGTAGCATGTAGCATGGCTCACATACCAACAACATGCCTTCTACAGGTCAGCAACCATGTAGCATGTAGCATGGCTCACATACCAACAACATGCCTTCTACAGGTCAGCAACCATGTAGCATGGCTCACATACCAACAACATGCCTTCTACAGGTCAGCAACCATGTAGCATGGCTCACATACCAACAACATGCCTTCTACAGGTCAGTAACCATGTAGCATGGCTCACATACCAACAACATGCCTTCTACAGGTCAGCAACCATGTAGCATGGCTCACATACCAACAACATGCCTTCTACAGGTCAGCAACCATGTAGCATGGTTTACATACCAACAACATGCCTTCTACAGGTCAGCAACCATGTAGTATGTAGCATGGTTTACATACCAACAACACGCCTTCTACAGGTCAGCAACCATGTAGCATGGTTTACATACCAACAACATGCCTTCTACAGGTCAGCAACCATGTAGCATGGTTTACATACCAACAACACGCCTTCTACAGGTCAGTAACCATGTAGCATGGCTCACATACCAACAACATGCCTTCTACAGGTCAACAACCATGTAGCATGGTTTACATACCAACCTTACGCCTTCTACAGGTCAGAAACCATGTAGCATGGTTTACATACCAACAACAAGCCTTTTACAGGTCAGCAACCATGTAGCATGGTTTACATACCAACAACACACCTTATACAGGTCGTGACCATGTAGCATGTAGCATAGCTCACATACCAACAACATGCCTTCTACAGGTCAGCAACCATGTAGCATGGCTCACATACCAACAACATGCCTTCTACAGGTCAGCAACCATGTAGCATGGCTCACATACCAACCACATGCCTTCTACAGGTCAGCAACCATGTAGCATGGCTCAACATACCAACAACATGCCTTCTTACAGGTCAGCAACCATGTAGCATGGCTCACATACTCAACAACATGCCTTCTAGTCAGTAACCATGTAGCATGGCTCACATACCAACAACATGCCTTCTACAGGTCAGCAACCATGTAGCATGGTTTACATACCAACAACACACCTTCTACAGGTCAGCAACCATGTAGCATGTAGCATGGCTCACATACCAACAACATGCCTTCTACAGGTCAGCAACCAGGTAGCATGGCTCACATACCAACAACATGCCTTCTACAGGTCAGCAACCATGTAGCATGGCTCACATACCAACAACATGCCTTCTACAGGTCAGCAACCATGTAGCATGGCTCACATACCAACAACACGCCTTTTACAGGTCAGCAACCATGTAGCATGTAGCATGGTTTACATACCAACAACACGCCTTCTACAGGTCAGCAACCATGTAGCATGGCTCACATACCAACAACATGCCTTCTACAGGTCAGCAACCATGTAGCATGGCTCACATACCAACAACATGCCTTCTACAGGTCAGCAACCATGTAGCATGGCTCACATACCAACAACATGCCTTCTACAGGTCAGCAACCATGTAGCATGGTTTACATACCAACAACATGCCTTCTACAGGTCAGCAACCATGTAGCATGGCTCACATACCAACAACATGCCTTCTACAGGTCAGCAACCATGTAGCATGGCTCACATACCAACAACATGCCTTCTACAGGTCAGCAACCATGTAGCATGGCTCACATACCAACAACATGCCTTCTACAGGTCAGCAACCATGTAGCATGGCTCACATACCAACAACATGCCTTCTACAGGTCAGCAACCATGTAGCATTGCTCACATACCAACAACATGCCTTCTACAGGCCAGCAACCATGTAGCATGGCTCACATACCAACAACATGCCTTCTACAGGTCAGCAACCATGTAGCATGGCTCACATACCAACAACATGCCTTCTACAGGTCAGCAACCATGTAGCATGTAGCATGGCTTACACACCAACAACATGCTCACACAGGGTGACATTTTCCTCTTGTAAAAACATCTCTGCTGTGAACCAATGTAGAGTAAGACATGTTTAATATGCAGCACAGTATATGCTAGCACAGTATATGCTGTACATTTTCTGATAATTTCCATGAGTTGCTGCTAAGTTTAGTTTTAGTGTACATGTGGAGTCACTCCAGTTTCATAGTGTAATAACATTTTATAATATTGATTTGAGTGTTTTTGGTCAATAACTGTAATCTTACTTGTCCTTCAGGTGTGACACGGTGACGAACGACGTGATGATGCAGTACAGCCGTGACTTCAAGGGTCACCTGGCGTCTCTCTTCCTCAACGAGCACATCGACCTGGGCAAGAAGTATGTCTTCGACATCCGACGCACCTCCAAGGAGGTCTACGACCACTGCCGCAGGGCGCTCTACAACGCCGGCATGGCAGGGGACTGTGTGTCCGGCAGGCAGAGCCCGTCGCGGTCCCCTGGGGTGGGGGAAGGAGGCTGTGAGGGGTGCCAGAGGAGCCGGGTTCTGGAGGAGAAGCTGCAGCAGCTCCAGGATGCTCTGCTGTGTATGCTGTGCTGTGAAGAGGAGATGGACGCTGCCTTCTGCCCCTGTGGACACATGGTGTGCTGCCACAACTGTGCCGTCCAGCTAGAGGTATCCATAATGCCATGGTTTAAAATAAGTATATATATACATACTCACTCACTCACTACCAGTTTAGACACACCTACTCATTCAAGGGTTTTTCTTTATTTTTACTATTTTCTACATTTCTACCTAAGAGCGAAGCCATCAAAACTATGAAATAACACATATGGAATCATGGAGTAACCAAAAAATATTAAACTAATAAAAATATTTTATTCTTCAAATAGCCATCCTTTGCCTTGATGACAGCTTTGCACACTCTTGGTATTCTCTCAACCAGTTTAACCTGGAATGATTTTCCAACAGTCTTGAAGGAGTTCCCACATAAGCTGAGCACTGCTTTCCTTTTACTCCGCGGTCTAACTCATCCCAAACCATCTCAATTTAGTTGAGGTCGTGTGATTGTGGAGGCCAGGTCAACTGATGCAGCACTCCATCACTCTCCTTCTTGATCAAATAGCCCTTACACAGCCTGGAGGTGTGTTGGGTCGTTGTTCTGTTGGAAAAACAAATGATAGTCCCATTAAACGGAAGCCAGAAGGGAAGGCGTAACGCTACAGAATGCTGTGGTAGCCATGCTGGTTAAGTGTGCCTTGATTTCTAAATACATCACCGACAGTGTCACCAGCAAAACACCATAACAAGACCTCCTCCGTGCTTCACGGTGGGAACCACACATGCGGAGATCATCCGTTCACCTACTCTGCGTCTCACACAGAGACACGGCGGTTGGAACCAAAAATCTCCGATTTGGACTGCAGCATCTGCAGAATTTCCCCTCCACGACCCCACACATGACGCAAGTTCACAGACAAAATTTAAACAATTTCAGTCCAAATAAACATTTCTTAAAAGCATTGTTAACTAATGGGGAATGCAGTCAGAGACTATAAAGGTGCTGCAGATGACAGTCCCCCCAGCTCTCTCTTTGCTGAAGCCACGAGTGCACGTTTCAGTGCCCAACAGGTCGTAGATCAGATTTTATCAGATGTCCAGGAGGAACTAGAGAACAATGATTTAGAAGAGGAGCAGGAATCTGAAGAAGAAGATGGGGAAGAATACAACCCAGAGCCACAATGTATCATCTTCAGATGAAGAAGAGAACCCCCCAGCTGAAAGAGACATTTTTGTCAAAGAACAGCAAAATAACATGGTCCTTGTCACCATATGACAACCAGGGCAGGATGGCAGCACAACATGTCATAAGGATGACCCCAGGGCCACAAGACATGCAGTCAACATGTCATAAGGATGACCCCTAGGGCCCACAAGACATGCAGTCAACATGTCATAAGGATGACCCCAGGGCCACAAGACATGCAGTCAACATGTCATAAGGATGACCCCAGGGCCCACAAGACATGCAGTCAACATGTCATAAGGACGACCCCAGGGCCCACAAGACATGCAGTCAACATGTCACAAGGATGACCCCAGGGCCCACAGG
>NW_027011201.1:7500-25574 GCF_036934945.1 Oncorhynchus masou masou | reverse complement strand
TCCTGTAGATCTAAATCAACCCCTAGTTCACCCCCTATACCAGTCCTGTAGGTCTGAATCAACCCCTAGTTCCGCCCCCTATACCACTCCTGTAGGTCTGAACTCAACCCCTAGTTCAGCCCACTATACCACTCCTGTAGGTCTGAATCAACCCCCTAGTTCAGCCCCCTATACCACTCCTGTGGGTCTGAATCAACCCCTAGTTCCAGCCCCCTATATACCACTCCTGTGGGTCTGAATCAACCCCTAGTTCAGCCCCCTATACCACTCCTGTAGGTCTGAATCAACCCTAGTTCAGCCCCCTATACCACTCCTGTAGGTCTGAATCAACCCCTAGTTCCACCCCATACCAGTCTGTATGTCTGAATCAACCCCTAGTTCAGCCCCTATACCACTTCTGTAGGTCTGAATCAACCCTAGTTCAGCCCCCTATACCACTCCTGTAGGTCTGAATCAACCCCTAGTTCAGCCCCCTATACCACTCCTGTAGGTCTGAATCAACCCCTAGTTCAGCCCCCTATACCACTCCTGTAGGTCTGAATCAACCCCTAGTTCAGCCCCCTATACCACTCCTGTAGGTCTGAATCAACCCCTAGTTCAGCCCCCTATACCACTCCTGTAGGTCTGAATCAACCCCTAGTTCAGCCCCCTATACCACTCCTGTAGGTCTGAATCAACCCCTAGTTCAGCCCCCTATACCACTCCTGTAGGTCTGAATCAACCCCTAGTTCAGCCCCCTATACCACTCCTGTAGGTCTGAATCAACCCATAGTTCAGCCCCTATACCACTCCTGTAGGTCTGAATCAACCCCTAGTTCAGCCCCTATACCACTCCTGTAGGTCTGAATCAAACCCTAGTTCAGCCCCCTATACCACTCCCTGTAGGTCTGAATCAACCCCTAGTTCAGCCCCCTATACCACTCCTGTAGGTCTGAATCAACCCCTAGTTCAGCCCCCTATACCACCTCCTGTAGGTCTGAATCAGCCCCTAGTTCAGCCCCCATACCATTCCTGTAGGTCTGAATAAACCCCTAGTTCAGCCCCTATACCACTCCTGTGGGTCTGAATCAACCCCTAGTTCAGCCCCTATACCACTCCGTAGGTCTGAATCAACCCCTAGTTCAGCCCCCCTATACCACTCCTGTAGGTCTGAATCAACCCCTAGTTCAGCCCCCTATACCACTCCTGTAGGTCTGAATCAACCCCTAGTTCAGCCCCCTATACCACTCCTGTAGGTCTGAATCAACCCCTAGTTCAGCCCCCTATACCACTCCTGTAGGTCTGAATCAACCCCTAGTTCAGCCCCCTATACCACTCCTGTAGGTCTGAATCAACCCCTAGTTCAGCCCCCTATACCACTCCTGTAGGTCTGAATCAACCCCTAGTTCCAACCCCTTATACCACTCCTGTAGGTCTGAATCAACCCCTAGTTCAGCCCCCTATACCACTCCTGTAGGTCTGAATCAACCCCAGTTCAGCCCCCTATACCACCCTGTAGGTCTGAATCAACCCCTAGTTCAGCCCCCTATACCACTCCTGTAGGTCTGAATCAACCCTAGTTCAGCCCCTATACCACTCCTGTAGGTCTGAATCAACCCCTAGTTCAGCCCCCTATACCACTCCTGTAGGTCTGAATCAACCCCTAGTTCAGCCCCTATACCACTCCTGTAGGTCTGAATCAACCCCTAGTTCAGCCCCCTATACCACTCCTGTAGGTCTGAATCAACCCCTAGTTCAGCCCCTCATACCACTCCTCGTAGGTCTGAATCAACCCCTAGTTCCAGCCCTCATATACCAATCCCTGCATGTCTGAATCAACCCCTAGTTCAGCCGCCCATACCACTCCTGTAGGTCTGAATCAACCCCATGTGTTCAGCCCCCTCATACCACTCCGGTAGGTCTGAATCAACCCCTAGTTCCAGCCCCCTATACCACTCCTGTAGGTCTGAATCAACCCCTAGTTCAGCCCCTATACCACTCCTGTAGGTCTGAATCAACCCCTAGTTCAGCCCCCTATACCACTCCTGTAGGTCTGAATCAACCCCTAGTTCCAGCCCCCTATACCACTCCTGTATGGTCTGAATCAACCCCTAGTTCAGCCCCCTATACCAGTCCTGTAGGTCTGAATGAACCCCTAGTTCAGCCCCCTATACCACTCCGGTAGTTCTGAATCAACCCCTAGTTCCAACCCCTTATACCACTCCTGTAGGTCTGAATCAACCCCTAGTTCCAACCCCTATACCACTCCTGTAGGTCTGAATCAACCCCTAGTTCAGCCCCCTATACCACTCCTGTAGGTCTGAATCAACCCCTAGTTCAGCCCCCTATACCACTCCTGTAGGTCTGAATCAACCCCTAGTTCAGCCCCCTATACCACTCCTGTAGGTCTGAATCAACCCCTAGTTCAGCCCCCTATACCCTCCTCTAGGTCTGAATCAACCGCTAGTTCAGCCCCCTATACCAGTCCTGTAGGTCTGAATGAACCCCTAGTTCAGCCCCCTATACCACTCCTGTAGGTCTGAATCAACCCCAGGTTCAGCCCCCCATACCACTCCTGTAGGTCTGAATCAACCCCTAGTTTAGCCCCCCATACCAGTCCTGTAGGTCTGAATTGATTGGATAGGTGAAAGTACTATTGCGAAAATTCCAACAAGCCAATCAAAAGTGATTGATCAGATCATTTTGGATATGCAGGAGTGCCTTGGGAGTAAGGAGAGTGAGGAGTGGAAGCTAGGGGTTGATTTGGGAAATCAGTTAGAAGGATCTACACTCTTACAAAAAAGGCTTCCAAAATGGTTCTCCGGCTGTCCCCATGTCCCCATAGGAAACACATTTTTGGTTCCAGGTTGAGCCAGATTCCAGTAAGGGAGGAGGTGAGGCGCTACACCTCTCACTGAATCATACCACAGACAATGAAACCAGGCTGCAGTCTGTCACTTTGACAGGAACAACCAGTCATTCACTATACAGGTATGTGGTTCTAGAAACAACCAGTCATCACCATTATACAGGTATGTGGTTCTAGAAACAACCAGGCATTCACTATGGGCCAGGTATGTGGTTCTAGAAAACCAGCCATTCACTATTCAGGTATGTGGTTCTAGAAACAACCAGTCATTCACTATACAGGTATGTGGTTCTAGAAAAACCAGTCATTCACTATACAGGTATGTGGTTCTAGAAACAACCAGTCATTCACTATACAGGTATGTGGTTCTAGAAACAACCAGTCATTCACTATACAGGTATGTGGTTCTAGAAACAACCAATCATTCACTATACAGGTATGTGGTTCTAGAAAACCAGTCATTCACTTTTCAGGTATGTGGTTCTAGAAACAACCAGTCAATCACTATACAGGTATGTGGAACAAGATGGCTGTCACCATAATGTATATAGAGGAAGCATGTGGTGAGACCCAGATTCAACGACAATCCATCTCCTTGTCCTGCTCCCATTCTCTTCCCAGTCACTGACAATCTCCCCCTCGGCCCTTCCCCCTGCTACGTCTTCCCTTTTCAACAACTAACTCCATAACATAATACCCATAATAACATCATAACATCATAACATAATACCCATCATAACATAATACCCATCATAACATAATACCCATCATAACATAATACCCATAATACCCATAATACCCATAATACCCATCATAACATACCCATCATAACATAATACCCATCATAAACATAATAATACCCATAATACCCATCATAACATAATACCCATCATAACATAATACCATCATAACATAATACCCATCATAACATAATACCCATCATAACATAATACCCATCATAACATAATACCCATCATAAAAATAATACCCATCATAACATAATACCCATAATACCCATCATAACATAATACCCAATAACATAATACCCATAATACCCATCATAACATAATACCCATCATAACATACCCATAATACCCATCATAACATAATACCCATTATAACATAATAACATCATAACATAATACACATCATAACATAATACCCATCATAACATAATACCCATAATAATACCCATCATAACATAATACCCATCATAACATAATACCCATAATACCCATTATAACATAATACCCATCATAACATAATACCCATCCCATATAACATAATACCCATCATAACATAATACCCATAATACCCATTATAACATAATACCCATCATAACATAATACCCATAATACCCATCATAACATAATACCCATTATAACATAATACCCATCATAACATAATACACATCATAACATAATACCCATCATAACATAATACCCATCATAACATAATACCCATCATAACATAATACCCATAATACCCATCATAACATAATACCCATCATAACATAATACCCATAATACCCATCATAACATAATACCCATCATACCCATCATAACATAATACCCATCATAACATAATACCCATCATAACATAATAATACCCATAATACCCATCATAATATAATACCCATAATACCCATCATAACATAATACCCATCATAACATAATACCCATAATACCCATTATAACATAATACCCATCATAACATAATACCCATCATAACATCATACCCATCATAACATAATACCCATCATAACATAATACCCATCATACCCATTATAACATAATACCCATCATAACATAATACCCATAATACCCATTATAACATAATACCCATCATAACATAATACCCATAATACCCATTATAACATAATACCCATTATAACATAATACCCATAATACCCATCATAACATAATACCCATCATAACATAATACCCATAATACCCATTATAACATAATACCCATCATAACATAATACCCATCATAACATAATACCCATAATACCCATCATAACATAATACCCATAATACACATCATAACATAATACCCATAATACACATCATAACATAATACCCATAATACCCATCATAACATAATACCCATAATACCCATCATAACATAATACCCATCATAACATCATAACATAATACCCATCATAACATAATACCCATAATACCCATCATAACATAATACCCATCATAACATAATACCCATAATACCCATCATAACATAATACCCATCATAACATAATACCCATAATACCCATCATAACATAATACCCATCATAACATAATACCCATAATACCCATCATCATAATACCCATAATACCCATCATAACATAATACCCATCATAACATAATACCCATCATCATAACATAATACCCATCATAACATAATACCCATAATACCCATCATAACATAAAACCCATTATAAACATAATACCCATCATAACATAATACCCATCATAACATAATACCCATAATACCCATCATAACATAATACCCATAATAACATAACATAATACCCATAATACCCATCATAACATAATACCCATAATACCATCATAACATAATACCCATCATAACATAATACCCATCATAACATAATACCCATAATACCCATTATAACATAATACCCATCATAATACCCATAATACCCATCATAACATAATGCCCATCATAACATAATACCCATCCCATCATAACATAATACCCATCATAACATAATACCCATCATAACATAATACCCATCATACCCATCATAACATAATAATACCCATCATAACATAATACCCATCAAACATACCCATCATAACATAATACCCATAATACCCATCATAACATAATACCCATCATAACATAATACCCATAATACCCATCATAACATAATACCCATAATACCCATCATAACATAATACCCATAATACCCATCATAACATAATACCCATCATAACATAATACCCATCATAACATAATACCAATACCCATCAAACATAATACCCATAATACCCATCATAACATAATACCCATCATAACATAATACCCCCATCATAACATAATACCCATCATAACACATCATAACATCATCATAACATAATACCCATCCCATAACATAATACCCATCATAACATAATACCCATCATAACATAATACCCATAATACCCATCATAACATAATACCCATCATAACATAATACCCATCATAACATAATACCCATCATAACATAATACCCATAATACCCATTATAACACAATACCCATAATACCCATCATAACATAATACCCATAATACCCATCATAACATGATACCCATCATAACATAATACCCATAATACCCATCAAACATAATACCCATCATAACATAATACCCATCATAACATAATACCCATAATACCCATCATAACATAATACATCATAACATAATACCCATCATAACATAATACCCATCATAACATAATACCCATAATACCCATCATAACATAATACCCATCATAACATAATACCATCATAACATCATAACATAATACCCATCATAACATAATACCCATCATAACATAATACCCATCATAACATAATACCCATCATAACATAATACCCATAATACCCATCATAACATAATACCCATCATAACATAATACCCATCATAACATAATACCCATCATAACATAATACCCATCATAACATAATACCCATCATAACATAATACCCATAATACCCATCATAACATAATACCCATCATAACATAATACCCATAATAACATGATACCCATCATAACATAATACCCATCCCATAACATAATACCCATCATAACATAATACCCATAATACCCATCATAACATAATACCCATCATAACATAATACCCATCATAACATAATACCCATCCCATAACATAATACCCATCATAACATAATACCCATCATAACATAATACCCATCATAACATAATACCCATAATACCCATCATAACATAATACCCATCATAATTATAACATAATACCCATCATCATAACATAATACCCATCATAACATAATACCCATAATACCCATCATAACATAATACCCATCATAACATAATACCCATCATAACACCCATCATAACATAATACCCATCATAACATAATAACATAATACCCATCATAACATAATACCCATAATACCCATCATAACATAATACCCATAATACCCATTATAACATAATAATACCCATCATAACATAATACCCATCCCATCATAACATAATACCCATCATAACATAATACCCATAATACCCATTATAACATAATACCCATCATAACATAATACCCATAATACCCATCATAACATAATACCCATCATAACATAATACCCATCATAACATAATACTCATCATAATACCCATCATAACATAATACCCATAATACACATCATAACATAATACCCATCATAACATGATACCCATCATAACATAACCCATATAACACAATACCCATCATAACATGATACCCATCATAACATAATACCCATCATACCCATCATAACATAACATCATAACATAATACCCATCATAACATAATACCCATAATACACATCATAACATAATACCCATCATAACATGATACCCATCATAACATGATACCCATCATAACACAATACCCATCATAACATGATACCCATCATAACATAATACCCATCATAACATAATACCCATCATAACATAATACCCATCATAACATAATACCCATAATACCCATCATAACATAATACCCATCATAACATAATACCCATCATAACATAATACCCATAATACCCATCATAACATAATACCCATAATACCCATCATAACATAATACACATCATAACATAATACACATCATAACATAATACACATCATAACATAATACCCATCATAACATAATACCCATCATAACATAATACCCATCATAACATAATACCCATCATAACATAATACCCATAATACCCATCATAACATAATACCCATCATAACATAATACACATCATAACATAATACCCATCATAACATAATACCCATCATAACATAATACCCATCATAACATAATACCCATCATAACATAATACACATCATAACATAATACCCATTATAACATAATACCCATTATAACATAATACCCATAATACACATCATAACATAATACCCATTATAACATAATACCCATAATACCCATCATAACATAATACACATCATAACATAATACCCATAATACCCATTATAACATAATACCCATCATAACATAATACACATCATAACATAATACCCATCATAACATAATACCCATAATACCCATCATAACATAATACCCATCATAACATAATACCCATCATAACATAATACCCATCATAACATAATACACATCATAACATAATACCCATCATAACATAATACCCATCATAACATAATACCCATTATAACATAATACCCATAATACCCATTATAACATAATACCCATCATAACATAATACCCATTATAACATAATACCCATAATACCCATTATAACATAATACCCATCATAACATAATACCCATTATAACATAATACCCATCATAACATAATACACATCATAACATAATACCCATCATAACATAATACCCATTATAACATAATACCCATCATAACATAATACCCATCATAACATAATAATACCCATAATACCCATCATAACATAATACCCATTATAACATAATACCCATCATAACATAATACACATCATAACATAATACCCATCATAACATAATACCCATAATACCCATCATAACATAATACCCATAATACCCATCATAACATAATACCCATCATAACATAATACCCATTATAACATAATACCCATCATAACATAATACCCATAATACCCATCATAACATAATACCCATCATAACATAATACACATCATAACATAATACCCATCATAACATAATACCCATAATACCCATCATAACATAATACCCATCATAACATAATACACATCACATCCAGCATATCCATCATTGCTCAGGTGAGAGAGGGAGAAAACCTACAATCCCACATCTTGACTGAGTGTGTATCTTTGTCTATGGAAAGTGCACTACTAGGTATCAAGGTCAGGTGTGTGTGTGTGAGGATGAATCTCATGATTTACAACCCCCTCTACCTTATCCTTTCCAAACCCGATTCCCGGGGCTCCACGGGGACCAAACACAATAAAGTGTTCAAATGTAGCGACGGGGGGTGGGGGGGGGTACACGTAGAGCGGCACCGGAGACGGATCAGACAGCCGCCGTAGATCATGAGTTTGTGAATACGGGATGAAGCCGACAAGGCCGCCGAGCATGAATCACACCAAGGCAGAAGAACGAATGCTGTCCGTTCTACCCTTCCACTCATCCCTCCTCTCATCCCTCCTTCTCGACGCCAAACTTCTGCTTCACACCCACGTTCGAGGTAAAGGGGTTGTATGTTTTCATTTCCTAGGAAGTCTACACCGACTGCCAGCCGAGGACTGTTGGTAATACAAACGTCTTAATGTGAGCAAACGGCAGACAATCCATCCAGAATAGATTTCAAGAGAAGGTACATTTTCCAGATTGAATGCACGCAATTTTGGGAATACAATGCCCTGTAAAATCTTTATGCCATGACGAGGTGTCGTTATTTTAACTAATGACTAATGTTTGTTTATAGACTGACACCGCCCCAGGGGGAACTACAAGACTGTTTTATAGCACATTTTAATCATGGCTGGCTAGTGCATTAGGCAAAAATAATTTGGGGACTGTCCAATTTGGCAAAAAGCAAACACTTTCTCATTTCAATTACTCCTAGTGTTACTAAAAGGGCTGAGGAAAGAATGTCTCTTATCGTGGAGATAATGAGGATGGAAGAAGCATCTACATTATGGAAGGATGAGAAGCCCCACATATCATCACTGAGAGGGCCTCGTCACATCAAACAGCTTTCATTCCGCGACAGACAGACCAATATCTCTGGCTGTCGCCAACAACTCTGAGTCTAAGCTTGTGGCTCGGAGGAAATTGACGAGTCGGACCTCGTTCTCTGAATGGGGAAGACGGTAGAAGAATGAAAAGAATGGAAACGTGGGGGCGGCAGCGTCAAATCAAATCTCTCACCCACCCACTCATTCATTCCCCCAAATGATAGACCCTGGCAGAAACCTTGAGAGAGGCTGGAGGAGGGGAGGCCCAGGGGGACGGGCCACTGTCGTCAGGGCCGTAATCTGGGGCTAACACCAGGCTAGATTCTAGATGGGTCAGAATGAAGAGCTGATTTGATACGGAAGCCCGGGGCTGTGAGGACATGTCATGAAATTCAGAACGGAATAAGAATCAGAAGGAGGCTCTGCTGTAGACAGCAGTGGAAGGTACTGTTGTCACAAGGGCTGTTTCACGGTTTTGAATGTCACATTTGGTGGTGTAAATCCAACTACCACCAAAACAGTATGCACGTAGTGAATCCAGTCATCCACACCAACGGTTTAGTATTCATCTACACAGCTCCCAAAGTAATGAGGAAACAAGATGTTCTATTGAGCCTGCAACAAATCAGAATCAAACCCAGATTCTGGCACTCTAGGCTCTCACTGCGGAAGTTATGAAGAAGAGAGAAAGAAAGAGAGAGAGAAGGAGAGAGAAAGAAAGAGAAGGGAGAGAAGAAGAGAGAGGAGAAGAGAAAGAAGAGGAGGAGAGAGAAAGAAGAGAGAAAGCAACAAATAAAGACTGAGGATAAAACCATCCTAATGTGATTAATGAGAGACTGTTTATGTTGTAGTTTTATACCGGGAGGACAAGAGCAGATGGAGGAGTTACAGTGATTCTCCATTCTCCCCTTTCCTCCTCCATGGCTACTGCTGTAAACAGACCTTTCTCTCCTCCTCCATGGCTACTGCTGTAAACAGACCTTTCTCTCCTCCTCCATGGCTACTGCTGTAAACAGATCTTTCTCTCCTCCTCCTTGGCTACTGCTGTAAATAGACCTTTCTCTCCTCTCCTCCTCCACGGCTACTGATGTAAACAGACCTTTCTCTCCTCTCCTCCTCCACGGCTACTGCTGTAAACAGACCTTTCTCTCCTCTCCTCCTCCACGGCTACTGCTGTAAACAGACCTTTCTCTCCTCTCCTCCTCCACGGCTACTGCTGTAAACAGACCTTTCTCTCCTCTCCTGCTCCACGGCTACTGCTGTAAACAGACCTTTCTCTCCTCTCCTCCTCCACGGCTACTGCTGTAAACAGACCTTTCTCTCCTCTCCTCCTCCACGGCTACTGCTGTAAACAGACCTTTCTCTACTCCTCCAGGGCTACTGCTGTAAACAGACCTTTCTCTCCTCTCCTCCTCCACGGCAACTGCTGCAAACAGACCTGTCTGTTCTCTCCTTCTTTCTCGACTCTGCTTCTCCACTGGCTACACTCTTAGCAGCTATCTAGAGCCTAAAATGTTTATTTGGCTGTCCCCATAGGATAACCCTTTGAAGAAACATTTTGGTTCCATTTAGATCTGCATGTAAAATAGGGAAAGTGTAAATTGTGTGAACTCTTACACATCTTTGTGTGGGTGGCATAGACATACAGGGGATTGTGTCATGTTGGTCTCATTCATACTAGAAAATGACTAGGTCCCTGAGTTTTTCCTTCAAATGGTCACTCCAGGAAAAACTCGGGGCCCCTAGACATGTACGCAAAACAGTGTCTTACCGTCTGATCAATCAAACTTAATGTCCCTCCCAGCCAGGCTGTTCCTCACCTTGACCCTTATTCAAGACAGAAAGTAGTCAAACCTAATGTCCCTCCCAGCCAGGCTGTTCCTCACCTTGACCCTTATTCAAGACAGAAAGTAGTCAAACCTAATGTCCCTCCCAGCCAGGCTGTTCCTCACCTTGACCCTTATTCAAGACAGAAAGTAGTTAAACCTAATGTCCCTCCCAGCCAGGCTGTTCCTCACCTTGACCCTTATTCAAGACAGAAAGTAGTCAAACCTAATGTCCCTCCTAGCCAGGCTGTTCCTCACCTTGACCCTTATTCAAGACAGAAAGTAGTCAGACCTAATGTCCCTCCCAGCCAGGCTGTTCTTTACCTTGAACCTTATTCAAGACAGAAAGTAGTCAGACCTAATGTCCCTCCTAGCCAGGCTGTTCCTCACCTTGACCCTTATTCAAGACAGAAAGTAGTCAGACCTAATGTCCTACCAGCCAGGCTGTTCTTTACCTTGAACCTTATTCAAGACAGAAAGTAGTCAGACCTAATGTCCTACCAGCCAGGCTGTTCTTTACCTTGAAGCTTATTCAAGACAGAAAGTAGTCAAACCTAATGTCCCTCCTAGCCCGGCTGTTCTTTACCTTGAACCTTATTCAAGACAGAAAGTAGTCAGACCTAATGTCCTACCAGCCAGGCTGTTCTTTACCTTGAAGTTTATTCAAGACAGAAAGTAGTCAAACCTAATGTCCCTCCTAGCCCGGCTGTTCTTTACCTTGAACCTTATTCAAGACAGAAAGTAGTCAGACCTAATGTCCCTCCCAGCCAGGCTGTTCTTTACCTTGAACCTTATTCAAGACAGAAAGTAGTCCAACCTAATGTCCCCCCCAGCCAGGCTGTTCTTTACATTGACCCTTATTCAAGACAGAAAGTAGTCCAACCTAATGTCCCTCCCAGCCAGGCTGTTCTTTACCTTGAACCTTATTCAAGACAGAAAGTAGTCCAACCTAATGTCCCCCCCAGCCAGGCTGTTCTTTACATTGACCCTTATTCAAGACAGAAAGTAGTCCAACCTAATGTCCCTCCTAGCCCGGCTGTTCTTTACCTTGAACCTTATTCAAGACAGAAAGTAGTCAGACCTAATGTCCCTCCCAGCCAGGCTGTTCTTTACCTTGAAGGTGAAGAGGAAGGGAAGGAACCCAGTTCCTTTAGTATGCGTCTTATAGCCCATGAGGCTCTGGTCAAAAGTAGTGCACTAAGTAGGAAATAGGGTGCTAGTTGAGCCCTGTACTTTGACCTACATCACTTCAAGAGACGGTGTCCCTGGTTCAGCTGGATGAAAGGGAAGGACGTGTCAAACAGGAAACGCTGTGAGCGTTAATGAGGAGGAAAATAAATGGTGCTTTGCAGCGTGGGTTGCCAGGCGAAGTGAGGAGGGAGGAGGAAGAGTGAGGTAGAGGAGGGAGGAGGAGGAAGAGGGGAAGGAGTTTGTGTATGTGCTCTTGAATGCTTTTATGTATGTGTGTGTGTGTGTTTTATATGCACACGTACACATGCTCTCGTGTGTGTGTGTGTGTGTGTGTGTGTGTGTGTGTGTGTGTGTGTGTGTGTGTGTGTGTGTGTGTGTGTGTGTGTGTGTGTGTGTGTGTGTGTGTGTGTGTGTGTGTGTGTGTGATGTGTGTGTGTGTGTGTGTTTGTATCACACGTACACATGTTTCTCTCTTGTGTGTGTATGTGTGTCTATGTGTGTTTGTGAGTGTCTGTCTGTGTGTGTGCGCTCCCACTCATGCGTGAATGTGTGCGTGTGCGTTAGGCATGTCCTCCGCCCCTCCACCTACACACACCAAGTGTATCAAACACCACACTCAGTTTGAGATATAAGAAAGAGCTAGAGGGTACAAAGTAATTAAACTTCCCAGTCGGCGCAAAGCTCAGCTGCATAGCGGAGGATTCTGGGACAATAAGAACAAGCTGCGTCCCCCAAATGGCACCCTGTTCTCATAAAGGTTCCTGGTCAAAAGTAGTGCACTATGTAGGGAATAGAGTGGGACGCAGACAGTGGTAGGGTGGCTCTATATAGAGTACTGTTCCAAGGGGACTGCTACAGTCACAGTAAGAGAGACAGGCTGACAGTCTGTCTACTAACACACCACTGATCTGGTGTGAAGGGATGTTGAGTGATGGAGTGATGGAGCAGCCAAGACTAGCTGTGAGGGCTGCCTCTGTCTGGGCTGTCACACTGTACTGACACACACACACACACACACACACACACACACACAACACACACACACACACACACACACACACACACACACACACACACACACACACACACACACACACACACACACACACACACACACACACACACACACACACAGGGTCATCACACTAATGACACACATACAGAAACAGACACACACACACACTGTCTGCTGTTGGCTCTAGTGACATGAGGCAAATGACGCGTTAATTCCTCTTGTTTGTAATCCTGAGGATTATGGTTATGAAGCGTGTGTGGTGCACGCCGCCTCCCCTCAAATTGGCCCAGGAACATTTAATAACATCAAAGTCAAAGTAGCTGCAGCCTTTCCTTCAAGATCACACACACACACACACATTTTAGAAAAGCCATTAACTCTACCGGGTGATTTCCATAATGTGACTGAAGAGCTGATGAGACAGACAGACAAACAGAGACAGACAGACTGGTGGTGATGATGTTGTTTTTGAAGGGGAAGCAACGAGGGAGGATTTGGCGTTAACCCCCCAACACTCTGGCCCTGACCTGGGGATCGATGGCTGGACGGCTGCCTCTTCAACCTCATCACTCTCCTTCCCCTCGCCCTCTCTTGCTCTCCTTCCTCCCTCCCTCTCTCTTTTCTTCATCCCTCTCTCTCCTCAATCTCTCTCTTCATCTCTCTCCATTTCTCCTTCCTCTCGCTCTCACTCATCCACCCCTACTCTTCTTCACTGCAGCCACTCACTGAGTGGATGAACCAATACATGAACCCACAGTGTAAAAACACACACACACACAAACACCGCGCATACACAGCGTCTAATGATCACGCACAGAAGCTCAATAGCGTACAGACCTAATCAACACTGCATAAAACCCAAACACACACACTAAATATGCTGCATCTTTTTCCACTAATTGGTCTTTTACCAATCAGATCATCTATTTTCCAAATAAGGGAAAAAAGAGCTGAATTGGGCAGCCAGTGTAAACCCAGCCATATACACACACGCACGCACGCACGCACGCACACACACACACACACAACACACACACACACACACACACACACACACACACACACACACACACACACACACACACACACACACACACACACACACACACACACACACACACACACACACTTGGTGGTTGTGAAGTCAATCAATCAATCAAATCTATTTATATAGCCCTTTTAACATCAGCCAATGTCACAAAGTGCTTATACAGAAACCCAGCCTAAAACCCCAAAAAGCAAGCAATGTAGAATTAGAAGCACGGTGGCTCGGAAAAACTCCCCTAGAAAGGCAGGAACATATGAAAAAACCTAGAGAGTAACATGCTGGTCAGTTTTGTGGCACCCTATTCCCTACATAGCTCCCATCCTTTTAGAGAGTACCTATGGGCCAGAGGAGTGCACCATTAAAGGCCCAGTCATTTTATATCAAATCATTTATAGGAAACAATTAAGTATCTTACTGTACTAGATTTCCATTCAAAATTTGCAAAAATAGCTTTAGAGCAACAAACAAAATGATCAATCAAGAATCTTGCTTGGGCTGTGGGAGTGGGAAGGGGGAACCTGACAACGAGCTGCTGTTGGCAGAGAGTTCAGGAACTCTCTTTGTGATTGGTCTATTAACCACTTTACCACATGGTGATGTCACAAGGCAGATCAATTCTCCCGTCAAACCTGCTGGTAAGAAAGTCCTTTGTGGATTGTATTTTCAACCAGCAACTATCAGGAAATAACACTGACAAAAAATGTAAAAAAAATACTTTCACAGTGTTAGTTTCATCAGCTGATATAAAAGACAGGAAAACAGAATGTTGAGTACACTGGACCTGTCAATCTGCAGTAGGGGAAACAGAATGTTGAGTACACTGGACCTGTCAATCTGCAGTAGGGGAAACAGAATGTTGAGTACACTGGACCTGTCAATCTGCAGTAGGGGAAACAGAATGTTGAGTACACTGGACCTGTGAATCTGCAGTAGGGGAAACAGAATGTTGACTACACTGGACCTGTCAATCTGCAGTAGGGGAAACAGAATGTTGAGTACACTGGACCTGTCAATCTGCAGTAGGGGAAACAGAATGTTGAGTACACTGGACCTGTCAATCTGCAGTAGGGGAAACAGAATGTTGAGTACACTGGACCTGTGAATCTGCAGTAGGGGAAACAGAATGTTGACTGCACTGGACCTGTCAATCTGCAGTAGGGGAAACAGAATGTTGAGTACACTGGACCTGTCAATCTGCAGTAGGGAAAACAGAATGTTGACTGCACTGAGTACACTGTTGACCTGTCAATCTGCAGTAGGGGAAACAGAATGTTGAGTACACTGGACCTGTCAATCTGCAGTAGGGGAAACAAAATGTAGGGGTGAAACAGAATGTTGACTGCACTGGACCTGTCAATCTGCAGTAGGGAAACAGAATACACTGGACCTGTCAATCTGAGTACAGAATGTTGAGTACACTGGACCTGTCAATCTGCAGTAGGGGGAAACAGAATGTTGAGTACACTGGACCTGTCAATCTGCAGTAGGGGAAACAGAATGAATGTTGAATCTGCACTGGACTGCACTGTCAATCTGCAGTAGGGGAAACAGAATGTTGACTGCACTGGACCTGTACACTGGACCACTGTCAATCTGCAGTAGGGGAAACAGAATGTTGAGTACACTGGACCTGTCAATCTGCAGTAGGGGGAAACAGAATATTGAGTACACTGGACCTGTCAATCTGCAGTAGGGGAAACAGAATGTTGAGTACACTGGACCTGTCAATCTGCAGTAGGGGAAACAGAATGTTGAGTACACTGGACCTGTCAATCTGCAGTAGGGAAACAGAATGTTGACCTGCACTGGACCTGTCAATCTGCAGTAGGAAACAGAATGTTGAGTACACTGGACCTGTCAATCTGCAGTAGGGGAAACAGAATGTTGAGTACACTGGACCTGTCAATCTGCAGTAGGAGGTTGAGTAACTGGACCTGTCAATCTGCAGTAGGGGAAACAACATGTTGAGTACACTGGACCTGTCAATCTGCAGTAGGGGAAACAGAATGTTGAGTACACTGGACCTGTCAATCTGCAGTGGGAAACAGAATGTTGAGTGGGAAATCTGCAGTAGGGAAACAGAATGTTGACTGCACTGGACCTGTGAGTACACTGGACCTGTCAATCTGCAGTAGGGGAAACAGAATATTGAGTACACTGGACCTGTCAATCTGCAGTAGGGGAAACAGAATGTTGAGTACACTGGACCTGTCAATCTGCAGTAGGGGAAACAGAATGTTGAGTACACTGGACCTGTCAATGTGCAGTAGGGGAAACAGAATGTTGAGTACACTGGACCTGTCAATCTGCAGTAGGGAAACAGAATGTTGACACTGGACCTGTCAATCTGCAGTGTGTTGAGTACACTGGACCTGTCAATCTGCAGTAGGGGAAACAGAATGTTGAGTACACTGGACCTGTCAATCTGCAGTAGGGGAAACAGAATGTTGAGTACACTGGACCTGTCAATCTGCAGTAGGGGAAACAGAATGTTGAGTACACTGGACCTGTCAATCTGCAGTAGGGGAAACAGAATGTTGAGTACACTGGACCTGTCAATCTGCAGTAGGGGAAACAGAATGTTGAGTACACTGGACCTGTCAATCTGCAGTAGGGGAAACAGAACTGGACCTGTCAATCTGTTGAGTACACTGGACCTGTCAATCTGCAGTAGGAAACAGAATGTTGACTGCACTGGACCTGTCAATCTGCAGTAGGGGAAACAGAATGTTGAGTACACTGGACCTGTCAATGTGCAGTAGGGGAAACAGCACCACTGCAACACAACACCGTTCTCATCATTTTAGCTTTGTTGACGAGGTGGGAGCTTGAGCATCAAGGTAAAAACAGACAGCGGTACATATTCTACTGTTCTATCACCGTTCAATGATGTCAGAGGGGGAAAAACTGTGTTTGTGGTTTGCAGTTCTTTGTTGTTGTAATATCGCAAACAGACGTGGCAGTTTTACCATAAAGGATTCTAATTTTTAAGGGAATAGTGTGCCATTTGGGATACAGATCTAATGAGCGGTTTCTCCTGTCCAATAAGCAGCGTAAACAAGACTCCCTGAGCAGCTGTCCTCCAGGGCCTCCTCACAGCAGCAGCACCTCCATCTCCATCGCCACCGCTCAGCTAGCAGCTACCCACTCATACACATGGCCTGGGGCCAATCCAGCACATACACACACACACACACTGGAGGAATCGC
>NW_027011201.1:0-2500 GCF_036934945.1 Oncorhynchus masou masou | reverse complement strand
GAGGGATTCAGGGGGGCAGTAGAGGGAGAGGAGGATTCAGGGAGGCTGTGGAGGAGAGGAGGAAGCAGGAGGCTGTGGAGGGAGAGGAGGGATGCAGAGAGGCTGTGGAGGGAAGAGGATTCAGGAGGCTGTTGAGGGAGAGGAGGATTCAGAGGCTGTGGAGGGAGGATGCAGGGAGGCTGTGGGAAAGGAGGATGCAGGGAGGCTGTGGAGGGAGGAGGATTCAGGGGAGGCTGTGGAGGGAGAGGAGGATGCAGGGGGAGGCTGTGGAGGGAGAGGAGGATTCAGGGGGCTGTGGGGGAAAGGAGGATGCAGGGAGGCTGTGTGGGAGAGGAGGATGCAGGGAGGCTGTGGAGGGAGAGGAGGATTCAGGAGGCTGTGGAGAGAGGACACAGGGAGGCTGTGGAGGGAGAGGAGGATTCAGGGGGGGCTGTGGGGGAAAGGAGGATGCAGGGGAGGCTGTGGAGGGAGAGGAGGATTCAGGGAGGCTGTGGAGGAGAGGAGGACACAGGGGAGGCTGTGGAGGAGAGGAGGATTCAGGGGGCTGTGGGGGAAAGGGATGCAGGGAGGCTGTGGAGGGAGGAGGGATGCAGGAGGCTGTGGAGGGAGAGGAGGATTCAGGGAGGCTGTGGGGGAAAGGAGGATGCAGGGGAGGCTGTGGAGGGAGAGGAGGATGCAGGGGAGGCTGTGGGGGAAAGGAGGATGCAGGGAGGCTGTGGAGGGAGAGGGAGGATTCAGGGAGGCTGTGGAGGGAGAGGAGGACACAGGGAGGCTGTGGAGGGAGAGGAGGACGCAGGGAGGCTGTGGAGGGAGAGGAGGACACAGGGAGGCTGTGGAGGAGAGGAGGACACAGGGAGGCTGTGGAGGGAGAGGAGGATGCAGGGGAGGCTGTGGAGGGAGAGGAGGGGCCTTGGGAGGCTGTGGAGGGAGAGGAGGATTCAGGAGGCTGTGGAGGGGAGAGGAGGACGCAGGGGAGGCTGTGGGAGGGAGAGGAGGATTCAGGGGAGGCTGTGGAGGGAGAGGAGGATGCAGGGAGGCTGTGGAGGGAGAGGAGGGATTCCAGGGGGAGGCTGTGGAGGAGGGAGACGCAGGGAGGGTGGAGGAGAGGAGGATTCAGGGAGGCTGTGGAGGAGGCTGTGGAGGGAGAGGAGGATTCAGGAGGCTGTGGAGGGAGAGGAGGATGCAGGGAGGCTGTGGAGGGAGAGGAGGGACGCAGGGGGAGGCTGTGGAGGGGGAGAGGAGGGATTCAGGGAGGCTGTGGAGGGAGAGGAGGATTCAGGGAGGCTGTGGAGGGAGAGGAGGATTCAGGGAGGCTGTGGAGGGGAGAGGAGTATGCAGGGGGGCAGTAGAGGGAGAGGAGGATTCGGGGAGGCTGTGTGGAGGGAGAGGAGGATGCAGGAGGCTGTGGAGGAGGAGAGAGGAGGGACGCAGGGAGGCTGTGGAGGGGAGAGGAGGATGCAGGGGGCTGTGGAGGGGGGAGAGGAGGATTCAGGGAGGCTGTGGAGGGAGAGGAGGATGCAGGGGAGGCTGTGGAGGGGAGAGGAGGATGCAGGGAGGCTGTGGAGGGAGAGGAGGATGCAGGGAGGCTGTGGAGGGAGAGGAGGAGGCCTGCAGGGAGGCTGTGGAGGAGAGAGGAGGATTCAGGGAGGCTGTGGAGGGAGAGGAGGATGCAGGAGGCTGTGGAGGGAGAGGAGGAGCCAGGGGAGGCTGTGGAGGGAGAGGAGGATTCAGGGAGGCTGTGGAGGGAGAGGAGGATTCAGGGAGGCTGTGGAGGGAGAGGAGGATGCAGGGGGGCAGTAGAGGGAGAGGAGGATTCAGGGAGGCTGTGGAGGAGAGGAGGATGCAGGGGGCAGTAGAGGGAGAGGAGGGATGCAGGGGGCTGTGGAGGGAGAGGAGGATTCAGGGGAGGCTGTGGAGGGAGAGGAGGGATGCAGGGAGGCTGTGGAGGGAGAGGAGGACGCAGGGAGGCTGTGGAGGGAGAGGAGGATTCAGGGAGGCTGTGGAGGGAGAGGAGGATTCAGGGAGGCTGTGGAGGGAGAGGAGGATGCAGGGAGGCTGTGGAGGGAGAGGAGGATGCAGGGAGGCTGTGGAGGGAGAGGAGGATGCAGGGGGGCAGTAGAGGGAGAGGAGGATTCAGGGAGGCTGTGGAGGGAGAGGAGGATGCAGGGAGGCTGTGGAGGGAGAGGAGGATGCAGGGAGGCTGTGGAGGGAGAGGAGGATGCAGGGAGGCTGTGGAGGGAGAGGAGGACGCAGGGAGGCTGTGGAGGGAGAGGAGGATTCAGGGAGGCTGTGGAGGGAGAGGAGGATTCAGAGAGGCTGTGGAGGGAGAGGAGGATTCAGGGAGGCTGTGGAGGGAGAGGAGGATTCAGGGAGGCTGTGGAGGGAGAGGAGGATGCAGGGGGGCAGTAGAGGGAGAGGAGGATTCAGGGGAGGCTGTGGAGGGAGAGGAGGATGCAGGGGGGCAGTAGAGGGAGAGGAGGATTCAGGGAGGCTGTGGAGG
>NW_027011200.1:0-25582 GCF_036934945.1 Oncorhynchus masou masou | reverse complement strand
AGCAACCGGAAGGTTGCAAGTTCAAACCCGAGCTGACAAGGTACAAATCTGTCGTTCTGCCCCTGAACAGGCAGTTAACCCAATGTTCCTAGGCCGTCATTGAAAATAAGAATGTGTTCTTAACTGACTTGCCCTAGTTAAATAAAGGTTAATCGGAAGCACAGTGGATGTAGGTTTCAGCTACCCAGCAGGTTTCAGCTACCCAGCAGCTACCCAGCAGGTTTCGACTACCCAGCAGCTACCCAGCAGGTTTCGACTACCCAGCAGCTACCCAGCAGCTACCCAGCAGGTTTTGACTACCCAGCAGCTACCCAGCAGGTTTCAGCTACCCTGCAGGTTTTTACTACCCAGCAGGTTTCAGCTACCCAGCAGCTACCCAGCAGGTTTCAGCTACCCAGCAGGTTTCGACTACCCAGCAGCTACCCAGCAGGTTTCGACTACCCAGCAGCTACCCAGCAGGTTTCGACTACCCAGCAGCTACCCAGCAGCTGCCGACTACCCAGCAGCTACCCAGCAGGTTTCACCTACCCAGCAGGTTTCGACTACCCAGCAGCTACCCAGCAGGTTTCGACTACCCAGCAGCTACCCAGCAGCTACCGACTACCGACTACCCAGCAGCTACCCAGCAGGTTTCACCTACCCAGCAGGTTTCGACTACCCAGCAGCTACCCAGCAGCTACCCAGCAGGTTTCGACTACCCAGCAGCTACCCAGCAGCCTACCGACTACCCAGCAGCTACCCAGCAGGTTTCGACTACCCAGCAGGTTTCAGCAGCTACCCAGCAGGTTTCAGCTACCCAGCAGCTACCCAGCAGGTTTCGACTACCCAGCAGCTACCCAGCAGCTACCGACTACCCAGCAGCTACCCAGCAGGTTTCGACTACCCAGCAGGTTTCAGCAGCTACCCAGCAGGTTTCAGCTACCCAGCAGCTACCCAGCAGGTTTCAGCTACCCAGCAGGTTTCAGCTACCCAGCAGCTACCCAGCAGGTTTCAGCTACCCAGCAGGTACCCAGTAGGTTTCAGCTACCCAGCAGCCTACCCAGCAGGTTTCAGCAGGTTTCAGCTACCCAGCAGCTGCAGGGAAGTTGTATCTTTTTTTTACCCCTTTCTTCTCCCCAATTGGTAGTTACAGCCTTGTCTCATGGCTGCAACTCCCGTGCGGACTCGGGAGAGGCGAAGGTTGAGAGCCATATGTCCTCCAAAACACAACCCACCAAGCCGCACTGCTTCTTGACACAATGCCCAGCCAACCCGGAAGCCAGCCACACCAATGTGTCGGAGGAAACACCTTATACCTGGCGACCTGGTCAGCGCGCACTACGCCCGGACTGCCACAGGAGTCGCTAGTGCGCGATGAGACAAGGATTTCCCTGCCGGCCAAACCCTCCCTAACCCGGGACGACGCTGGGCCAATTGTGCGCCTCCCCATGGGCCTCCCCGTCGTGGCCGGCTGCGATAGAGCCTGGACTCGAACCCAGAATCTCTGGTGGCACCAGAGATGCAGTGCCTTAGACCACTGCGCTATCCAGGAGGCCTGGAAGTTGCTTTGTCAAAAGTAAAATATGTAGGCTATGGAATCATCAACAGATGGACCACAGAGAAGCAGGCCTCCTCAACAGACAGTAGGCTATGGAATCATTAACAGATGGACCACAGAGCAGCAGGCCTCCTCAACCAACAGTAGGCTGTGGAATCATCAACAGATGGACCACAGAGCAGCAGGCCTCCTCAACCAACAGTAGGCTATGGAATCATCAACAGATGGACCACAGAGCAGCAGGCCTCCTCAACCAACAGTAGGCTATGGAATCATCAACAGATGGACCACAGAGCAGCAGGCCTCCTCAACCAACAGTTGGCTATGGAATCATCAACAGATGGACCACAGAGCAGCAGGCCTCCTCAACCAACAGTAGGCTGTGGAATCATCAACAGATGGTGGACCACAGAGCAGCAGGCCTCCTCAACCAACAGTTGGCTATGGAATCATCAACAGATGGACCACAGAGCAGCAGGCCTCCTCAGCCAACAGTTGGCTATGGAATCATCAACAGATGGACCACAGAGCAGCAGGCCTCTTCAACAGACAGTAGGCTTTGGAATCATCAACAGATGGACCACAGAGCAGCAGGCCTCCTCAACCAACAGTAGGCTATGGAATCATCAACAGATGGTGGACCACAGAGCAGCAGGCCTCTTCAACAGACAGTAGGCTTTGGAATCATCAACAGATGGACCACAGAGCAGCAGGCCTCCTCAACCAACAGTAGGCTATGGAATCATCAACAGATGGTGGACCACAGAGCAGCAGGCCTCCTCAACAGACAGTAGGCTATGGAATCATCAACAGATGGTGGACCACAGAGCAGCAGACCTCCTCAACCAACAGTTGGCTATGGAATCATCCACAGATTTACCAGAGAGCAGCAGGCCTCCTCAACCAACAGTAGGCTATGGAATCATCAACAGATGGACCACAGAGCAGCAGGCCTCCTCAACAGACATTCACTGTTGCCTGAAGTTGTTTAATATGCTGTGTTAGTGTCAGCCTGGCCTGGCAGAGCAGACCAGCAGGGCTGAGCAGCAGCAGATCCTTTAGTCGGGTGGATGTGTGTTCTGATTGGCTGCCATGCAAAGTAGAAGTCCAGCACCAGCCAGCCCCATCCCGCCACAGCCCTCCCCCACCCCCGCCCTCTCCACTCTCAGTCAACTCACAGTGGCTGCCTCCCAAATAGAAACCTATTCCGTATATAGTGCACAACGTTTAACAAGCAGTCCTGGGGAATTTAAGAACAGTGACAGGTCTAGTGCAGCTAATCAGACCACCCTGCTGGACCCCAATGGTAACTGTTACAGAGTGAAACCAGCACCCTGTGAAAATCTGACTTGGTGGATTAGGGTTGTGGAATCAGATTAAGGTGGTAGGAGCTGCCTGAGACTGTAATGAACAAACTGAGAGGTTTTTCTCTTTCATTAGTAATCCATCAACATTCAGAGAAAGAGAGAGAAAGGCGCGAGGGATACGTAATGTTTCAACGTCCATTATGTGAGAGGAGGAGACTAGTACAGTAACAACTAGGCCCTGAGGGGGAATCTATACACACTGCGGGGGGGTCAGTCTGGCCAGCGAGCCAGCAACACAGCTGTTACTACTCTATCATGGCTATACACACTGGGGGGGGGATCAGTCTGGCCAGCGAGCCAGCAACAAAGCTGTTACTATTCTATCATGTCTATACACACTGGGGGGGGGGGGTCAGTCTGGCCAGCGAGCCAGCAACAAAGCTGTTACTACTCTATCATGTCTATACACACTGGGGGGGAGGAGATCAGTCTGGCCAGCGAGCCAGCAACAAAGCTGTTACTACTCTATCATGTCTATACACACTGGGGGGGAGGAGATCAGTCTGGCCAGCGAGCCAGCAACAAAGCTGTTACTACTCTATCATGTCTATACACACTGGGGGGAGGAGATCAGTCTGGCCAGCGAGCCAGCAACAAAGCTGTTAACTACTCTATCATGTCTATACCCACTGGGGGGGGATCAGTCTGGCCAGCAAGCCAGCAACAAAGCTGTTACTACTCTATCATGTCTATACCCACTGGGGGGGGGGGATCAGTCTGGCCAGCGAGCCAGCAACAAAGCTGTTACTACTCTATCATGTCTATACCCACTGGGGGGGGATCAGTCTGGCCAGCGAGCCAGCAACAAAGCTGTTACTACTCTATCATGTATATACCCACTGGGGGGGAATCAGTCTGGCCAGCGAGCCAGCAACAAAGCTGTTACTACTCTATCATGTATATACCCACTGGGGGGGAGGGGGGAATCAGTCTGGCCAGCGAGCCAGCAGCAAAGCTGTTAATACTCTATCATGTCTATACCCACTGGGAGGATCAGTCTGGCCAGCGAGCCAGCAACAAAGCTGTTACTACTCTATCATGTCTATGCACACTGGGGGGGAGGAGATCAGTCTGGCCAGCGAGCCAGCAACAAAGCTGTTACTACTCTATCATGTCTATACCCACTGGGGGGGATCAGTCTGGCCAGCGAGCCAGCAACAAAGCTGTTACTACTCTATCATGTATATACCCACTGGGGGGGGAATCAGTCTGGCCAGCGAGCCAGCAACAAAGCTGTTACTACTCTATCATGTCTATACCCACTGGGAGGGGGGAATCAGTCTGGCCAGCGAACCAGCAACAAAGCTGTTACTACTCTATCATGTCTATACCCACTGGGAGGGGGGAATCAGTCTGGCCAGCGAGCCAGCAACAAAGCTGTTACTATTCTATCATGTCTATACCCACTGGGAGGGGGGAATCAGTCTGGCCAGCGAGCCAGCAACAAAGCTGTTACTACTCTATCATGTCTATACCCACTGGGAGGGGGGATCAGTCTGGCCAGCGAGCCAGCAACAAGGCTGTTACTACTCTATCATGTCTATACCCACTGGGAGGGGAAATCAGTCTGGCCAGCGAGCCAGCAACAAAGCTGTTACTACTCTATCATGTCTATACCCACTGGGAGGGGGGAATCAGTCTGGCCAGCGAGCCAGCAACAAAGCTGTTACTACTCTAACATGTCTATACCACTGGGAGGGGGATCAGTCTGGCCAGCGAGCCAGCAACAAAGCTGTTACTACTTATCATGTCTATACCCACTAGAGGGGGGATCAGTCTGGCCAGCAAGCCAGCAACAAAGCTGTTACTACTCTATCATGTCTATACCCACTGGAAAGTCAGTCAGCCAGCGAGCCAGCAACAACGCTGTTACTACTCTATCATGGCAAGTCAGTCCCACGAGAGAGCACAGTTTTCCAACTTCACAAACAGTCATCTTGTACTGCAGGCAAAGGTAAACTGGTTTGGTCAATTACATTCCAATAGCTTTTTGGAATTTCAGTTTACATAAGTGAATTGAAATGGAATTGACCCCTCAACCCTGGTCTGAATGGTGAATAGTACAGTAAGCTGTTCACGGGAAAGTTAAAGCACTCACACGCAGCTAAACAGTGCATAGGGAAAAACAGTTGGGAAAGATTTAAAGGTCCCGAACACTCATTCTGATTCCCATGGAAAAGTGCCTTTTGAGCACAAAAATATCACCACAATATTTTTCACCAATAAAACATTTCAACATTTGAAGTTAGGAAGTCTGAAGGACAGATTGAGTCGGAACGGAGATAGTTGACTGAGTGGGCGGGGACCCTAGCAGGCTGAGTGGGCGGGGACCTAGCAGGCTGAGTGGGCGGGGACCTAGCAGGCTGAGTGGGCGGGGACCTAGCAGGCTGAGAGGGTGGGGACCTAGCAGGCTGAGTGGGCGGGGACCTAATAGGCTGAGTGGGCGACCTAGTAGGCTGAGTGGGCGGGGACCTAGTAGGCTGAGTGGGCGGGGACCCAGCAGGCTGAGTGGTGGGACCCAGCAGGCCTGAGTGGGCGGGGACCCAGCAGGCTGGAGTGGGCGGGGACCTGTAGGCTGAGTGGGCGGACCCAGCAGGCTGAGTGGGCGGGGACCCAGCAGGCTGAGGGGTGGGGACCTAGCAGGCTGAGTGGGCTGGGGACCTAGCAGGCTGAGTGGGCGGGGACCTAGCAGGCTGAGTGGGCGGCGACCTAGCAGGCTGAGTGGGCGGGGACCTAGTAGGCTGAGTGGGCGGGGACCTAGTAGGCTGAGTGGTTGGGGACCTAGCAGGCTGAGTGGGCGGGGATCTAGCAGGCTGAGTGGGTGGGGACCTAGTAGGCTGAGTGGGCGGGGACCTAGTTGACTGAGTGGGTGGGGACCTAGTAGGCTGAGTGGGCGGGGACCTAGCAGGCTGAGTGGGCGGGGACCTAGCAGGCTGAGTGGTGGGGACCTAGTAGGCTGAGTGGGCGGGGACCTAGTTGACTGAGTGGGTGGGGACCTAGTAGGCTGAGTGGCGGGGACCTAGCAGGCTGAGTGGGTGGGGACCTAGCAGGCTGAGTGGGTGGGGACCTAGTAGGCTGAGTGGGCGGGGACCTAGTTGACTGAGTGGGTGGGGACCTGGTAGGCTGGGTGGGCGGGGACCTAGCAGGCTGAGTGGGGCGGGGACCTAGCAGGCTGAGTGGGCGGGGACCCTAGCAGGCTGAGTGGGCACGGAGATAGTTGACTGAGTGGGCGGGGACCTAGCAGGCTGAGTGGGCGGGGACCTAGCAGGCTGAGTGGGCGGGGACCCTTGAGAGGGTGGGGACCTAGCAGGCTGAGTGGGCGGGGACCTGCAGGCTGAGTGGGCGGGGACCTAGCAGGCTGAGTGGGCGGGGACCTAGCAGGCTGAGTGGGCGGGGACCTAGTAGGCTGAGTAGGCATGGAAATAGTTGACTGAGTGGGCGGGACCTAGTTGACAGAGGGTGGGGACCTAGCAGGCTGAGTGGGCACGGAGATAGTTGACTGAGTGGGGCGGGGACCTAGCAGGCTGAGTGGTTGGGGACCTAGCAGGCTGAGTGGGCGGGGACCCTAGCAGGCTGAGTGGGCGGGGACCTAGCAGGCTGAGTGGGCGGGGACCTAGCAGGCTGGGTGGGCGGGGACCTAGCAGGCTGAGTGGGCGGGGACCTAGCAGGCTGAGTGGGCACGGAGATAGTTGACTGAGTGGGCGGGGACCTAGCAGGCTGAGTGGGCGGGGACCCAGCAGGCTGAGTGGGCGGGGACCTAGCAGGCTGAGTGGGCGGGGACCTAGTAGGCTGAGTAGGCACGGAGATAGTTGACTGAGTGGGCGGGGACCTAGCAGGCTGAGTGGGCGGGGACCTAGCAGACTGAGTGGGCGGGGACCTAGTAGGCTGAGTAGGCATGGAAATAGTTGACTGAGTGGGCGGGGACCTAGTTGACAGTGGGTGGGGACCTAGCAGGCTGAGTGGGCACGGAGATAGTTGACTGAGTGGGGGGGACCTAGCAGGGCTGAGTGGTTGGGACCTAGCAGGCTGAGTGGGCGGGGACCTAGCAGGCTGAGTGGGCGGGGACCCTAGCAGGCTGAGTGGGCGGGGACCTGGTAGGCTGAGTGGGCGGGGACCTAGTAGGCTGGTGGTTGGGGGATCTAGCAGGCTGAGTGGGGCGGGGATCTAGCAGGCTGAGTGGGTGGGGACCTAGTAGGCTGAGTGGGCGGGAACCTAGTTGACTGAGTGGGTGGGGACCTAGTAGGCTGAGTGGGCGGGGACCTAGCAGGCTGAGTGGGCGGGGACCTAGCAGGCTGAGTGGGTGGGGACCTAGTAGGCTGAGTGGGCGGGGACCTAGTTGACTGAGTGGGTGGGGACCTAGTAGGCTGAGTGGGCGGGGACCTAGCAGGCTGAGTGGGCGGGGACCTAGCAGGCTGAGTGGTGGGGACCTAGTAGGCTGAGTGGCGGGGACCTAGTTGACTGAGTGGGTGGGGACCTAGTAGGCTGGGTGGCGGGGACCCTAGCAGGCTGGTGGGCGGGGACCTAGCAGGCTGAGTGGGCGGGGACCTAGTAGGCTGGTAGGCACGGAGATAGTTGACTGAGTGGGCGGGGACCTAGCAGGCTGAGTGGCGGGGACCTAGCAGGCTGAGTGGGCGGGGACCTAGCAGGCTGAGTGGTTGGGGACCTAGCAGGCTGAGTGGGCGGGGACCTAGCAGGCTGAGTGGGCGGGGACCTAGTAGGCTGAGTAGGCACGGAGATAGTTGACTGAGTGGGCGGGGACCTAGCAGGCTGAGTGGGCGGGGACCTAGCAGGCTGAGTGGGCGGGACCTAGTAGGCTGAGTAGGCATGGAAATACTGTCTCAGCCTTCAGCATTTGCAGTAGCCACATGTGTCGGGGGCTGGGGTCAGTTTGTTATATCTGGAGTACTTCTCCTGTCCAATTCGGTGTCCTGTGTGAATCTAAGTGTCGTTCTCTAATTCTCTCCTTCTCTCTCGGAGGACCTGAGCCCTAGGACCATGCCCCAGGACTACCTGACATGATGACTCCTTGCTGTCCCCAGTCCACCTTGGCCTGCTGCTGCTCCAGTTTCAACTGAACCGCTGCCCTAGGACCATGCCCCAGACTACTTGACATGATGACTCCTTGCTGTCCCCAGTCCACCTGGCCGTGCTGCTGCTCCCAGTTTCAACTGTTCTGCCTTATTATTATTCGACCATGCTGGTCATTTATGAACATTTGAACATCTTGGCCATGTTCTGTTATAATCTCTACCCAGCACAGCCAGAAGAGGACTGGCCACCCCACATAGCCTGGTTCCTCTCTGGTTTCTTCCTAGGTTTGGCTTTTCTAGGAGTTTTTCCTAGCCACCGTGCTTCTACACCTGCATTGCTTGTTTGGGGTTTTAGGCTGGGTTCTACAGCACTTTGAGATATCAGCTGATGTACGAAGGGCTATATAAATAAATTTGATTTGATTTGACTTGAATAGTTGACTGAGTGGGCGGGGACCTAGTTGACAGTGGGTGGGGACCTAGCAGGCTGAGTGGGCACGGAGATAGCTGACTGAGTGGGCGGGGACCTAGCAGGCTGAGTGGTTGGGGACCTAGCAGGCTGAGTGGGCGGGGACCTAGCAGGCTGAGTGGGCGGGGACCTAGCAGGCTGAGTGAGTGGGGACCTAGTAGGCTGAGGGGCGGGACCTAGCAGGCTGAGTAGGCATGGAGATAGTTGACTGAGTGGGCGGGGACCTAGTTGACTGAGGGTGGGGACCTAACAGGCTGAGGCGGGGACCTAGTAGGCCAGTGGGCGGGGAGTTCACCTTGAATGACGGTTCTTTGTTTACAGTCAGATTATCTCAAGCAAATTTTCTGATATACAAATCAACTCAAACAACAATGAAATTGCATGCAACACTCCAAATCCTGTCATACTACTCTCAGGGTTTCACAAATGATGTATTAATCCTGTTTGGTTAATGAATAAAGCATCAATATAGACAAAATGCTATTTCCATGACATACAGTACACTGACCAGGTGAAAACCGATGATCCTTATTGCTGTTACTTCAAATCAGTGTAGATGAAGGGAGGAGACGGTTAAAGAACTGTTTTTGAAGGCTTGAGACATTTGAGACATTGAATGTGTATGTGTGCCATTCAGAGGGTGAATGGGCCAGACAAAAGATTGAAGTGCCTTTGAATGGGGTATGGTAGTAGGTGCCAGGCGCACCGGTTTGAACTGCAACACTCGTGGGGTTTTCCAACTCAGTATTAGGACGGTGTTCCTAATGTTTGGAATACTCAGGGTGTATTAACTCTCAGACAATGTTCATAGTTCATGACTATCAATGATGTCTCCTGTTTGAAATGTCTCTCGACGTAATGACATGACAACTGTGTTGTTGTTGTTTTTTTGGACAACCCTTCCCCTTGCTTTTGTTCCACGCTGGCTAAAGACCTCGCTAGCCAGCAACTTCTCTAGTAAACACCAGACACAGACGAGAGCAGAAACCTATCAGTACATTTGCCTTAGAATAGATGAATAGGAAACCTCTAATTATATTTGTTGACACGCTGCAGTCAACATTAGGCATCAGTTGACTAGCTAACTAGCTATGTAAACCATAGCCCTCTGTAAAGACGCCTTCTGCCATGTTGGTTACAAGGACGAAACCTTACTTAATTAAAGAAGGTACTTTGAGATATTAATAGAAGTATTTTAAATGTTGATGGAATTAGTGTGAAAAAATAATTGTATTTCAAAATCTAAACATATTCCATATTTGAGAGAACAATATTTATTTTATTTTACCTTTATTTAACTAGGCAAGTCAGTTAAGAACAAATTCTTATTTTTAATGACGGCCTAGGAACAGTGTGTTAACTGCCTGTTCAGGGACAGATTTGTACCTTGTCAGCTTGGGGGTTTGAACTTGCAACCTTCCGGTTACTAGTCAACTCTCTAACCACTAGGCTAACCTGCCGCCCAAGGAGTATAAAGACGCTAAGATGGTGTCTGTATCATGTACGGTTCACAGACCTATGGCTGCGTTTACACAGGCAGACCCAATTCTGATCTTTTCTTCACTATTTGGTCTTTCGGCCAATCAGTTTCGCTCTGAAAAAAGATCTGATGTGATGAAAAGATCTGATGCGATTGATCAAAATACCAATTAATGGAGAAAGAAAGATCAGAATTGGGCTGCCTGTGTAAACGCAGCCATAGGGTTTAAAAAGGGCCTAAACTGGCCACTTTCATCATGATTTTCCCCAAAACTGTTGGTGATACAAATAGAAAAATCAGGTCAAGCATCCTTCCTCCAATGAAGTTACTACGTGAGCATTGCCAGAACCAAAAATATTTTCGGCCTACACCAGCGTGGAATCGCCAATAGCATTCACAGAGTATTTATATGTGTGGCATGTAAAGAGTAAAAAATGGACTTACTATGTTGATGAGTGTGAGGACATAGTTCTGTACGTGCTCCTTGCCATGGAAGCGCACCACAGAGTCGTCCACAGCCAGCAGCACCTCGATGTTGTAGTCGTCACCCTTGGCGTGCCGCGTTTGCGTTCAGACTCTGTCAGCTTGAGCTCCAAGAGGTCCAGAGCACCGGGAGGTCAGCAATCCCAAAGTCTGTCACTGAGTGGAGGAGAAGAGATATGAGGAATTACAACAAGGAACATAGCAACATTTAGCCTACAGCAGAATGTTTACATGAGGAATTACAAAGAGTAACATAGCAACATTTAGCCTACAGCAGCCTGTTTACATGAGGAATTACAACAAGGAACATTTAGCATATTCATGTAAACATGAACAGCATGTTCAAGTAACATAGCAACATTTAGCCTAAAGCAGCATGTTTACACAAGGAATAACGACAAAGTAACATAGCAACATTTTTAGCCTACAGCAGCCTGTTTACATGAGGAATTACAACAAGTAACATAGCAACATTTAGCCTACAGCAGCATGTTTACATGAGGAATTACAACAAGTAACATAGCAACATTTAGCCTACAGCAGCATGTTTACATGAGGAATTACAACAAGTAACATAGCAACATTTAGCCTACAGCAGCATGTTTACATTTAGTCTACAGCAGCATGTTTACATGAGGAATTACAACAAAGTAACATAGCAACATTTAGCCTACATCAGCCTGTTTACATGAGAATACAACAAGTAACATAGCAACATTTAGCCTACAGCAGCATGTTTATGAGGAATTACAACAAGTAACATAGCAACATTTAGCCTAACAGCAAGCACCATGTTTACATGAGGAATTACAACAAGTAACATAGCAACATTTAGCCTACAGCAGCATGTTTACATGAGGAATTACAACAAGTAACATAGCAACATTTAGCCTACAGCAGAATGTTTACATGAGGAATTACAACAAGTAACATAGCAACATTTAGCCTACAGCAGCATGTTTACATGAGGAATTACAACAAGTAACATAGCAACATTTAGCCTACAGCAGCATGTTTACATGAGGAATTACAACAAGTAACATAGCAACATTTAGCCCACAGCAGAATGTTTACATGAGGAATTACAACAAGTAACATAGCAACATTTAGCCTACAGCAGCATGTTTACATGAGGAATTACAACAAGTAACATAGCAACATTTAGCCTACAGCAGCATGTTTACATGAGGAATTACAACAAGTAACATAGCAACATTTAGCCTACAGCAGCATGTTTACGAAGGAATTACAACAAGTAACATAGCAACATTTAGCCTACAGCAAGCACCATGTTTACATGAGGAATTACAACAAGTAACATAGCAACATTTAGCCTACAGGCATGTTTACAAGGAATTACAACAAGTAACATAGCAACATTTAGCCTACAGCAGCCTGTTTACATGAGGAATTACAACAAGTAACATAGCAACATTTAGCCTACAGCAGCATGTTTACATGAGGAATTACAACAAGTAACATAGCCTACAGCATTACATGAGGAATTACAACAAGTAACATAGCAACATTTAGCCTAAGCAGCATGTTTACATGAGGAATTACAACAAGTAACATAGCAACATTTAGCCTACAGCAGCATGTTTACATGAGGAATTACAACAAGTAACATAGCAACATTTAGCCTACAGCAGCATGTTTACATGAGGAATTACAACAAGTAACATAGCAACATTTAGCCCACAGCAGAATGTTTACATGAGGAATTACAACAAGTAACATAGCAACATTTAGCCTACAGCAGCATGTTTACATGAGGAATTACAACAAGTAACATAGCAACATTTAGCCTACAGCAAGCACCATGTTTACATGAGGATTACAACAAGTAACATAGCAACATTTAGCCTACAGCATGTTTACATGAGGAATTACAACAAGTAACATAGCAACATTTAGCCTACAGCAGCATGTTTACATGAGGAATTACAACAAGTAACATAGCAACATTTAGCCTACAGCAGCACCATGTTTACATGAGGAATTACAACAAGTAACATAGCAACATTTAGCCTACAGCAGCATGTTTACATGAGGAATTACAACAAGTAACATAGCAACATTTAGCCTGTTTACATGAGGAATTACAACAAGTAATACAGCATTTAGTTGTTTACATGAGGAATTACAACAAGTAACATAGCAACATTTAGCCTTGTTTACATGAGGAATTACAACAAGTAACATAGCAACATTTAGCCTACAGCAAGCACCATGTTTACATGAGGAATTACAACAAGTAACATAGCAACATTTAGCCTACAGCAGCATGTTTACATGAGGAATTACAACAAGTAACATAGCAACATTTAGCCTACAGCAAGCATGTTTACATGAGGAATTACAACAAGTAACATAGCAACATTTAGCCTACATTTTAGCCTACAGCCAAACAGCATGTTTACATGAGGAATTACAACAAGTAACATAACAACATTTAGCCTACAGCAAGCAGCATGTTTACATGAGGAATTACAACAAGTAACATAGCAACATTTAGCCTACAGCAGCATGTTTATGAAGATTACACAAGTAACATGTTTAGCCTACATGGTTTATGAGGAATTACAACAAGTAATATAGCAACATTTAGCCTACAGCAGCATGTTTACATGAGGAATTACAACCAGTGTAACATAGCATGTTTACATGATTACAACGATAACATAACTGACATTTATTTTCTGGCAGCATGTTTACATGAGGAATTACAACAAGTAACATAGCAACATATAGCCTACAGCAGCATTTACATGAGGAATTACAACAAGTAACATAGCAACATTTAGCCTACAGCGGCATGTTTACATGAGGAAGTACAACAAGTAACATAGCAACATTTAGCCCTACAGCAGCATGTTTACATGAGGAATTACAACAAGTAACATAGCAACATTTAGCCTACAGCAGCATGTTTACATGAGGAATTACAACAAGTAACATAGCAACATTTATTCAACAGCATGTACATGAGGAATTACAACAACATAGCAACATTTAGCCTACAGCAGCATGTTTACACAGGAATTACAACAAATAACACATGTTGTTCCTTCAGCAAGCACCATATTTACATGAGGAATTACAACAAGTAACATAGCAACATTTGGCCTAAGCAGCATGTTTACATGAGAATTACAACAAGTAACATAGCAACATTTAGCCTACAGCAGCATGTTTACATGAGGAATTACAACAAGTAACATAGCAACATTTAGCCTACAGCAAGCAGCATGTTTACATGAGGAATTACAACAAGTAACATAGCAACATTTAGCCTACAGCAGCATGTTTACATGAGGAATTACAACAAGTAACATAGCAACATTTAGCCTACAGCAAGCACCATGTTTACATGAGGAATTACAACAAGTAATATAGCAACATTTAGCCTACAGCAGCATGTTTACATGAGGAATTACAACAAGTAACATAGCAACATTTAGCCTACAGCAGCATGTTTACATGAGGAATTACAACAAGTAACATAGCAACATTTAGCCTACAGCAGCATGTTTACATGAGGAATTACAACAAGTAACATAGCAACATATAGCCTACAGCAGCATGTTTACATGAGGAATTACAACAAGTAACATAGCAACATTTAGCCTACAGCAGCATGTTTACATGAGGAATTACAACAAGTAACATAGCAACATTTAGCCTACAGCAGCATGTTTACATGAGGAATTACAACAAGTAACATAGCAACATTTAGCCTACAGCAGCATGTTTACATGAGGAATTACAACAAGTAACATAGCAACATTTAGCCTACAGCAGCATGTTTACAAGAGGAATTACAACAAGTAACATAGCAACATTTAGCCTACAGCAAGCATGTTTACACGAGGATGAGGAGATAGTATGGCCCCCTCTCCGATGGCTCCCAATTCCCTATTTAGTGCACTCCCAATTCCCTATTTAGTGCACTCCCAATTCCCTATTTAGTGCACTCCCAATTCCCTATTTAGTGCACTCCCAATTCCCCTATTTAGTGCACTCCCAATTCCCTATTTAGTGCACTCCTCGTAGGTGCTTCACAACATTAAAAATGGAAAACGGTGCCATTGGGGACATAACCCACGAGTTTGCTGCTCAAGCGCTGATCAAGCGTTGCTCAAAAGTAGTGCACTTAAATAGGAAATGGGGAGAAATATGGGACACAACCAAGCTTTGGAATTGTCTCGTGTCGTCTCAATGATGCAGACAGTCCAGACATGAACAGGAGAGACTGTACAAGGCTGATCTGAGACCTGTACAATGATGCAGACTGTCAATACATGAACAGGAGAGACTGTACAGGGCTGATCTGAGACCTGTACAATGATGCAGACAGTCCAGACATGAACAGGAGAGACTGTACAAGGCTGATCTGAGACCTGTACAATGATGCAGACAGTCCAGACATGAACAGGAGAGACTGTACAAGGCTGATCTGAGACCTGTACAATGATGCAGACAGTCCAGACATGAACAGGAGAGACTGTACAGGGCTGATCTGAGACCTGTACAATGATGCAGACAGTCCAGACATGAACAGGAGAGACTGTACAAGGCTGAACTGAGACCTGTACAATGATGCAGACAGTCCAGACATGAACAGGAGAGACTGTACAAGGCTGAACTGAGACCTGTACAATGATGCAGACTGTCCAGACATGAACAGGAGAGACTGTACAGGGCTGATCTGAGACCTGTACAATACAACGACCCCTTGATCCCATCACCTGAACACTATCTCCAATCAAACATCAACAACAGCATGACACGCCAACATCCTCTTCCTGCTCAACCCCCTCAACATCCTCTTCCTGCTCAACCCCCTCAACATCCTCTTCCTGCTCAACCCCCTCAACATCCTCTTCCTGCTCAACCCCCTCAACATCTTCTTCCTGCTCAACCCCCTCAACATCCTCTTCCTGCTCAACCCGCTCAACATCCTCTTCCTGCCTAACCCCCTCAACATCCTCTTCCTGCTCAACCCCCTCAACATCCTCTTCTTGCTCAACCCCCTCAACATCCTTTTCCTGCTCAACATCCTCTTCCTGCTCAACCCCCTCAACATCCTCTTCCTGCTCAACATCCTCTTCCTGCTCAACATCCTCTTCCTGCTCAACATCCTCTTCCTGCTCAACATCCTCTTCCTGCTCAACCCCCTCAACATCCTCTTCCTGCTCAACATCCTCTTCCTGCTCAACATCCTCTTCCTGCTCAACATCCTCTTCCTGCTCAACCCCCTCAACATCCTCTTCCTGCTCAACATCCTCTTCCTGCTCAACCCCCTCAACATCCTCTTCCTGCTCAACATCATCTTCCTGCTCAACATCCTCTTCCTGCTCAACCCCCTCAACATCCTCTTCCTGCTCAACCCCTCAACATCCTCTTCCTGCTCAACCCCCTCAACATCCTCTTCCTGCTCAACCCGCTCAACATCCTCTTCCTGCCTAACCCCCTCAACATCCTCTTCCTGCCTAACCCCCTCAACATCTTCTTCCTGCTCAACCCCCTCAACATCCTCTTCCTGCTCAACCCCCTCAACATCCTTTTCCTGCTCAACCCCCTATGTACACTATATATGATGACAGAAACCTCTGTATGGTCCATATCTGGAATATAATGTTGATGTCAGGACGTCAGAGAGATCATCTTCTGTAATATACAACTTAAAGAAACAGGTGTCTGTGTTCTCAGTAGGATATGATTTGACATTCTCAGTTATTTATTTTTAAGCTGTTTTGTGTCCTTGGAAAATGACTGGCGAAATGCAACAGTTTACCTGTAAGACAACAATGGAAAGAATGGAAACCATCCGAAATTACAATTAAGTACAATAGCAAAACAAAATAATGTTTTTTAATTTCCTTATTGAACATTATTATTATCAACAGCATCAAGAATGTGTCTGGATAAAATGTGTTATTACCATGTAGAAGCCTGGTGTTATAAAACATGGAATTTGGGCAGCTGGAAATGATCACATTACACCATGACGGCAAGAAATCTCTGCCACCTCACTACGCTGTCTGAGACCCACACACTAGACCAGACGGGCATCCAGCCTGGGCTCAATACTATTCCAAATCGAGGACTTTCAGCGCTGCTCTAGCCTGCTTCCCTAATGCAGACAGTTCCAGGAAGGTGAATCATATAAATGTTCCTAGGTGAGAAACAGCACAGCATAGAGAAGAGAAAATACTACTGTGTCGTTAGACCCAATACTTGGAATCTGTCGGACAAATAATAGAGGAAGGTTCGTCTCAGTGGCTGGAAATACAAGGGCTCTCTATGTGTCTAAGGTCCAATCATCCTCTACTCTATAGAAATGCAAAAGGGCTCTCTTATGTGTCTAAGGTCCAATCATCCTCTATTCTATAGAAATACAAGGGGCTCTCTATGTGTCTAAGGTTCAATCATCCTCTACTCTATAGAAATACAAGGGCTCTCTATGTGTCTAAGGTCCAATCATCCTCTACTCTATAGAAATACAAGGGCTCTCTATGTGTCTAAGGTCCAATCATCCTCTACTCTATAGAAATGCAAGGGCTCTCTATGTGTCTAAGGTCCAATCATCCTCTATTCTAGAAATACAAGGGCTCTATGTGTCTAAGGTTCAATCATCCTCTATTCTATAGAAATACAAGGGCTCTCTATGTGTCTAAGGTTCAATCATCCTCTACTCTATAGAAATACAAGGGCTCTCTATGTGTCTAAGGTCCAATCATCCTCTACTCTATAGAAATACAAGGGCTCTCTATGTGTCTAAGGTCCAATCATCCTCTACTCTATAGAAATGCAAGGGCTCTCTATGTGTCTAAGGTCCAATCATCCTCTATTCTATAGAAATACAAGGGCTCTCTATGTGTCTAAGGTTCAATCATCCTCTACTCTATAGAAATACAAGGGCTCTCTGTGTCTAAGGTCCAATCATCCTCTACTCTCCATAGAAATACAAGGGCTCTCTATGTGTCTAAGGTTCAATCGTCCTCTACTCTATAGAAATACAAGGGCTCTTTATGTTTCTAAGGTCCAATCATCCTCTACTCTATAGAAATACAAGGGCTCTCTATGTGTCTAAGGTCCAATCATCCTCTACTCTATAGAAATACAAGGGCTCTCTATGTGTCTAAAAGGTAAATCATCCACTAATCTATAGAAATACAAGGGCTCTCTATGTGTCTAAGGTCCAATCATCCACTACTCTACTCTATAGAAATACAAGGGCTCTCTATGTGTCTAAGGCAAAATCATCCACTACTCTATAGAAATACAAAGGGCTCTCTATGTGTCTAAGGTCCAATCAATCATCCACTACTCTACTTCTATAAAAATACAAGTGCTCTCTATGTGTCTAAGGTCCAATCATCCTCTATTCTATAGAAATACAAGGGCTCTCTATGTGTCTAAGGTTCAATCATCCTCTATTCTATAGAAATACAAGGGCTCTCTATGTGTCTAAGGTTCAATCATCCTCTACTCTATAGAAATACAAGGGCTCTCTATGTGTCTAAGGTCCAATCATCCTCTACTCTATAGAAATACAAGGGCTCTCTATGTGTCTAAGGTCCAATCATCCTCTACTCTATAGAAATGCAAGGGCTCTCTATGTGTCTAAGGTCCAATCATCCTCTATTCTATAGAAATACAAGGGCTCTCTATGTGTCTAAGGTTCAATCATCCTCTACTCTATAGAAATACAAGGGCTCTCTATGTGTCTAAGGTCCAATCATCCTCTACTCTATAGAAATACAAGGGCTCTCCTATGTGTCTAAGGTTCAATCGTCCCCTCTACTCTATAGAAATACAAGGGCTCTCTATGTTTCTAAGGTCCAATCATCCTCTACTCTATAGAAATACAAAGGGCTCTCTGGTGTCTAAGGTAAAATCATCCACTACTCTATAGAAATACAAGGGCTCTCTATGTGTCTAAGGTCCAATCATCCACTACTCTACTCTATAGAAATACAAGGGCTCCTATGTGTATAAGGCAAAATCATCCACTACTCTATAGAAATACAAGGGCTCCCTATGTGTCTAAGGTCCAATCAATCATCCACTACTCTACTCTATAAAAATACAAGTGCTCTCTATGGTCTAAGGTCCAATCATCCACTACTCTACTCTATAACAATACAAGGGCTCTCTATGTGTCTAAGGTCCAAGCATCCACATGTGAGGTTGGAGATAGCAGGTGTCCATTGGACATGATTGAGATAATATCAGGACAAACTGAGAGAAGTTTTTGCATTGCTGTCAGTGACAATATGACAAACTGTGTGAAGTGGCTAAACTTGACAAATAGGAAGTATGATTGTAAATGGCTCAGCCAGCTGCCTACAGTCCAGTACTTTCAGAACCACACCATGGTTGTAAATGGCCCAGCCAGCTGCCTACAGTCCAGTACTTTCAGAACCACATCATGGTTGTAAATGGCCCAGCCAGCTGCCTACAGTCCAGTACTTTCAGAACCACATCATGGTTGTAAATGGCCCAGCCAGCTGCCTACAGTCCAGTACTTTCAGAACCACATCATGGTTGTAAATGGCCCAGCCAGCTGCCTACATCCCAGTACTTTCCAGGAACCACATCATGGTTGTAATCATGGTTGTAGGCCAGCTGCCTACAGTCCAGTACTTTCAGAACCATCATGGTTGTAAATGGCCCAGCCAGCTGCCACCACAGTCCAGTACTTTCAGAACCACATCATGGGCCAAATGGCCCAGCCAGCTGCCTACAGTCCAGTGCTTTCAGAACCACATCATGGTTGTAAATGGCCCAGCCAGCTGCCTACAGTCCAGTACTTTCAGAACCACATCATGGTTGTAAATGGCCCAGCCTGCCTACAGCCCCAGTACTTTCAGAACCACATCATGGTTGTAAATGGCCCAGCCAGCCGCCTACAGTCCAGTACTTTCAGAACCACATCATGGTTGTAAAATGGCCCAGCCAGCTGCCCACATTCCAGTACTTTCAGAACCACATCATGGTTGTAAATGGCCCAGCCAGCTGCACATTCAGTACTTTCAGAACCAAGTATCATGGTTGTAAATGGCCCAGCCAGCTGCCCACATCCCAGTACTTTCAGAACCACATCATGGTTGTAATGAATGGCCCAGTCCAGTACATCCCATCAGAACCACATCATGGTGCCAAATGGCCCAGCCAGCTGCCTTCAGCCCCATTCAGAACCACATCAGCGGTTGTAATGGCCCAGCCAGCTGCCTACAGTCCAGTACTTTCAGAACCACATCACTGGTTATGAATGGCCCAGCCAGCTGCCTACAGTCCAGTACTTTCAGAACCACATCATGGTTGTAAATGGCCCAGCCAGCTGCCTACAGTCCAGTACTTTCAGAAACCACATCATGGTTGTAAATGGCCCAGCCAGCTGCCTACAGTCCAGTACTTTCAGAACCACATCATGGTTGTAAATGGCCCAGCCTGCTGCCTACAGTCCACTTTCAGAACCACATCATGGTTGTAAATGGCCCAGCCAGCTGCCTAGTCCAGTACTTTCAGAACCACATCATGGTTGTAAATGGCCCAGTCCAGTACTGCCCACATTCCAGTACTTTCAGAAACACATCATGGTTGTAAATGGCCCAGCCAGCTGCCTACAGTCCAGTACTTTCAGAACCACATCATGGTTGTAAATGGCCCACCAGCTGCCTACATTCCAGTACTTTCAGAACCACATCATGGTTGTAAATACAGCCCAGCCAGCCGTCATCAAGCAGTCCAGGCACTTTCAGAACCACATCATGGTTTTGTAAATGGCCCAGCCAGCTACCTACAGTCCAGTACTTTCAGAACCACATCATGGTTGTAAGCTGGCCCAGCCAGCTGCCTACAACCGTACTTTTCAGAACCACATCATGGTTGCAATGGCCCAGCCAGCTGCCTACAGTCCAGTACTTTCAGAACCACATCAGTTGTAAATGGCCCAGCCAGCTGCCTACATCCCAGTACTTTCAGAACCACATCATGGTTGTAAATGGCCCAGCCAGCTGCCTACACGTCCAGTACTTTCAGAACCACATCATGGTTGTAAATGGCCCAGCCAGCTGTCACAGTCCAGTACTTTTCAGAATCACATCATGGTTGTAAATGGCTCCAGCCAGCTGCCTACAGTCCAGTACTTTCAGAACCACATCATGGTTGTAAATGGCCCAGCCAGCTGCCTACAGTCCAGTACTTTCAGAACCACATGGTTGTAATGGCCCAGCCAGCTGCCTACAGTCCAGTATTTACAGAACCACATCATGGTTGTAAATGGCCCAGCCAGCTGCCTACAGTCCAGTACTTTCAGAACCACATCATGGTTGTAAATGGCCCAGCCAGCTGCCTACAGTCCAGTACTTTCAGAACCACATCATGGTTGTAAATGGCCCAGCCAGCTGCCTACAGTCCAGTACTTTCAGAACCACATCATGGTTGTAAATGGCCCAGCCAGCTGCCTACAGTCCAGTACTTTCAGAACCACATCATGGTTGTAAATGGCCCAGCCAGCTGCCTACAGTCCAGTATTTACAGAACCACATCATGGTTGTAAATGGCCCAGCCAGCTGCCTACAGTCCAGTACTTTCAGAACCACATCATGGTTGTAAATGGCCCAGCCAGCTGCCTACAGTCCAGTACTTTCAGAACCACATCATGGTTGTAAATGGCCCAGCCTGCTGCCTACAGTCAAGTACTTTCAGAACCACATCATGGTTGTAAATGGCCCAGCCAGCTGCCTACAGTCCAGTACTTTCAGAACCACATCATGGTTGTAAATGGCCCAGCCAGCTGCCTACATCCAGTATTTACAGAACCACATCATGGTTGTAAATGGCCCAGCCAGCCGCCTACAGTCCAGTACTTTCAGAACCACATCATGGTTGTAATGGCCCAGCCAGCTGCCTACAGTCCAGTACTTTCAGAACCACATCATGGTTGTAAATGGCCCAGCCAGCTGCCTACAGTCCAGTACTTTCAGAACCACATCATGGTTGTAAATGGCCCAGCCAGCTGCCTACAGTCCAGTACTTTCAGAACCACATCATGGTTGTAAATGGCCCAGCCAGCTGCCTACAGTCCAGTACTTTCAGAACCACATCATGGTTGTAAATGGCCCAGCCAGCTGCCTACATCCAGTACTTTCAGAACCACATCATGGTTGTAAATGGCCCAGCCAGCTGCCTACAGTCCAGTACTTTCAGAACCACATCATGGTTGTAAATGGCCCAGCCAGCTGCCTACAGTCCAGTACTTTCAGAACCACATCATGGTTGTAAATGGCCCAGCCAGCTGCCTACAGTCTAGTACTTTCAGAACCACATCATGGTTGTAAATGGCCCAGCCAGCTGCCTACATCCCAGTACTTTCAGAACCAGATCATGGTTGTAAATGGCCCAGCCAGCTGCCTACAGTCCAGTACTTTCAGAACCACATCATGGTTGTAAATGGCCCAGCCAGCTGCCTACAGTCCAGTACTTTCAGAACCACATCATGGTTGTAAATGGCCCAGCCAGCTGCCTACAGTCCAGTACTTTCAGAACCACATCATGGTTGTAAATGGCCCAGCCAGCTGCCTACAGTCCAGTACTTTCAGAACCACATCATGGTTGTAAATGGCCCAGCCAGCTGCCTACAGTCCAGTACTTTCAGAACCACATCATGGTTGTAAATGGCCCAGCCAGCTGCCTACAGTCCAGTACTTTCAGAACCACATCATGGTTGTAAATGGCCCAGCCAGCTGCCTACAGTCCAGTACTTTCAGAACCACATCATGGTTGTAAATGGCCCAGCCAGCTGCCTACATCCCAGTACTTTCAGAACCACATCATGGTTGTAAATGGCCCAGCCAGCTGCCTACAGTCCAGTACTTTCAGAACCACATCATGGTTGTAAATGGCCCAGCCAGCTGCCTACAGTCCAGTACTTTCAGAATCACATCATGGTTGTAAATGGCCCAGCCAGCTGCCTACAGTCCAGTACTTTCAGAACCACATCATGGTTGTAAATGGCCCAGCCAGCTGCCTACAGTCCAGTACTTTCAGAACCACATCATGGTTGTAAATGGCCCAGCCAGCTGCCTACAGTCCAGTACTTTCAGAACCACAACATGGTTGTAAATGGCCCAGCCAGCTGCCTACAGTCCAGTACTTTCAGAATCACACCATGGTTGTAAATGGCCCAGCCAGCTGGCGAGAAGTTTCTCTGAGACAGGGTAGTTTTATATGAACCGCGGGGGAAACCACACGCTGTCACGTCACCGGGGTGACTTTGTTGTTATTGTTACTGGACCCGCGGGGAGCGCCTGGGATATAATCCTTACTTCACACCGTGCTGATGGTCTGAATGGTATGCATACGACCATAGTTACAATGGTAACATCCGTTCAGATCATCAGATAGGAGTTCTTTGGCTTGTAACCATAGCAGATCCCTTTTGGTGCTCTATAGAACCCTTTTTTAAAGGTTCTATAAAGAACCATGCTCATGAGGTTCTAAATGGAACCTGTATGGTGATATGAAGAACCCTTTCCTCAGGTTCTATATTCACGGGTTGCACGTTGCGTCACAGTATTGTTTTGAACGTTTGTTTTAGGACTGACGCCCGACTGAGCATTCTACTCAATGCATCCTCATTGGGCGCTGATGACGGGTTGATCTGAAAGTGCATTACTGAGGATTGAAAACAAAATGACATTTATAAACACAAATAATTAGTAGGAAAACCTTTTGTCATCATTTTGATGTCGCCAGATTGACTTTAGCTGCAGTATAACGTTAGCTAGCTAGCTAAGATTGAAGGGAGACCTCCAGATTGACGTTAGCTGCAGTATAACGTTAGCTAGCTAGCTAAGCTTGAGGGGAGACCTCCAGATTGACTTTAGCTGCAGTATAACGTTAGCTAGCTAGCTAAGCTTGAAGGGAGACCTCCAGATTGACTTTAGCTGCAGTATAACGTTAGCTAGCTAGCTAAGCTTGAGGGGAGACCTCCAGATTGACTTTAGCTGCAGTATAACGTTAGCTAGCTAGCTAGCTAAGGGGAGACATCCAGATTTTAGCTTGCTAATGTTAGGGTCCTTTATAGAACATTTATGGAGAATGGTTCTATAAAGAACCTTCTTTAATCTTAAAGGTTCTTTGTAGATCCTATTGAAAACCATACAGGGTTTTATTCTGGTCAGGCATGTTATATTGTTAAAATTCCCTAGGTGTTATTATTGACACGTTGAAACAAGTGAGCTTCCTCTGGAACAGCTGGGGTCCCTGAGGAGAGAATCGAGACCCACTGGCTGATTTAGTCAGCTGTTCTCAACTAACACAAGGCCATAACATGAGTCTCTCACAGGACACCATCACTGGCCATTGTTATATACAAAATGTAATGGAATGACACAAGGCCATAACATGAGTCTCTCACAGGACACCATCACTGGCCATTGTTATATCTAATATGTAATGGAATAACACAACACAACACATCAGATAAACTGACAATGACACTAACTCACAAATGCACAAAAAGAGCTGTGCTTAAACCACGCCCCCAGCAAAATTCTAATGAGCTGCTTCCCGTACATTTTGATTATCACTAGAAGAAGAAAGATCCATTTTCTGAACTGCAAAGAACCATTAAAGAGCTCAAAGGGCTATTTGAGGCATTATGGTTCCACGTAGAACCATCACCTTTCCCAAAGAACCCTTGAGGAACCCTCATTGTTTTAGTGTGTATGACTGTACATCACCTTTACAGTCACAGACACTGGAGAGAGAATCTACGGCACCTATAACAGTCGGACAGCCTACCGCCAGATGCTCAAGCTATTGTTCACGGACAGGAGGGAATTCATAGAGGAGTCAGGTCCATTTTAACTGTAGAGCAGAGAGACAGACTTTCCCCCAGTGCTTTCATAGGGGCCGAGCATTCCTCACAGCTGGTGCAGTGAACAGTCTGTCTGCTGTGTGTGTGTGTGTGTGTGTGTGTCTGCTGTGTGCACTCACCCCTCCTCTTTCCACTACACTGGTGGTGTTCCCTTCCCTTACCTTCATTGTGGAGGTCCTTCCTTGTTTGGACCGGTTCACTTTTGATGGCAGATCTCCTGTAGACCACATGGACACGACCTTTCACCTCCACATCCTGCTGACCCTTCTCTAGAGGCTCGATGAAAAACTCCCCGTTATCAGTCCGGATCAGGCCTGCCTGGAAAAAAACACAGCTCTTCACATAATGTGGTTTAAAGTACTTAAGTCAAAAATACTTTAAAGTACTACTTAAGTAGTTATTTTGGGGGTATCTGTACTTCACTTTACTATTTATATTTTTGACAACTTTTATTTTTACTACATTCCTTAATAAGAAAAGAATGTACTTTTTACTCCAGACATTTTCCTTGACACCCAAAAGTACTGGTTACATTTTGAATGCTTAGCAGGACAGGAAACGGGTCCAAGTCATTGACCTTAACAGAACATCCCAGTAGGGATCTACTGCCACTCACAAGACACACATACTTCATTTTGTAAATGATGGCGTGTGCCCCTGGCTACCTGAAAATTATTATTATTATATATTTTGTAAATGATGTCTGAATGATGGAGTGTGCACCCATCATTCAGACATCAGTACACAGGCCTCTACATTACTACACGGGCCTCTACATTAGTACACAGGCCTCTACATTAGTACACAGGCCTCTACATTAGTACACAGGCCTCTACATTAGTACACAGGCCTCTACATCAGTACACAGGCCTCTACATTAGTACACAGGCCTCCACATTAGTACACAGGCCTCCACATTAGTACACAGGCCTCTACATTAGTACACAGGCCTCTACATTAGTACACAGGCCTCTACATTAGTACACAGGCTTCTACATTAGTACACAGGCCTCTACATTAGTACACAGGCCTCTACATTAGTACACAGGCCTCTACATTAGTACACAGGCCTCTACATTAGTACACAGGCCTCCACATTAGTACACAGGCCTCCACATTAGTACACAGGCCTCTACATTAGTACACAGGCCTCTACATTAGTACACAGGCCTCCACATTAGTACACAGGCCTCCACATTAGTACACAGGCCTCCACATTAGAACACAGGCCTCCGTATTACTACACTCAGTGTTCAAAGGTTGTTGATTGGCCCTTCACAAGCCCTTAGTATCAGCCCTAGGTATGGAAACACAACTCC